>NC_054547.1:1503509-1803509 GCF_017654505.1 Polyodon spathula | reverse complement strand
TTGGCTGAGTTTAGCTTTTTCAATGATCTGGTTGTTTTCAGAATTAATGACAATGTCTGAATTTATGCAATGACTGTAAATGGCAGACAAACCCTTGAATTCATCTAAATATTTCATTCACTTCAGAAATGAGAGGGTTAAATTTAAACATGCACTGAACATACTTCAGTTTAGTTTACAGCCACAAAATATAGAGCCACTGAACTCAGGAGGTATCAGCCACTCAACTCTAAGTGCAGTGTGTCATTCACTGGTTTTGTTGTTGCTTGAGCTGTTTATTCTTGCATACTCTGTGCAATGCTGAACTCATTGGGAGCCCTCATTTAGTGCACAGCTCCACACAATGTGGACGGCCTGGAGTCGTTTTTAAAGTGGAAGTTGAAGTAAGCAGCTCTCCCCTGGGCAGGGTTCACTCACCTTGCTGAAGCGAGGGGAACAGGAGGAGAACTGACGCATTTCTACATGCCCTTCATCATTCGTGTCCTCCTCCTCTTCTGATTCCACGTGGTGGTAGCGATCCGAGCGAGCTACAGAGACACACAATTAGACACACGCACACATACCGAACTGACCCAGCCCACAACTGGGGGTGAAATAAACACATTTCCCCTCCCCCAGTCTTTCTGATTATCCATCAGTCCCCGTGCTTGTGGCATATCAAGCTGCTGTTTTGCTATGTAGAGTTATGTCTGCCAAAGCCCATTTAAAATGCTGGGCTATATTATTTTTTTTTCACTTTTCAAAGTTAATTAAAGACTGGAGGTGACGCTTTGAGAATGTGTCCCGTCGTGGCTCAGTGGAAGAGACCGGGCTTACTGTCGAAGTAGCTGGTGTCGTCCTCCGACTCCAGCTGGGGGATAAACTCGGCCTTCTGCCGCAGTAAGCTGTTCCAGTCGAGGTCAGAGAAGAAACGGTGCTGCTTCACCTCAAAGGCACTGCCTGTTCCCAAACACAAAGCAAGCACAATACATGAGGACACTGCTTTGAAACAAACACACAACGCAGCGCGGCTAGAGACTGCGAACAACGGCATTAAGAAACATCGGGCTATATTTTACTCCAGCATTTAATTAACTTTTATTTTACAGAAGAAAAAACAAAAAAAGCTGCAGATTATGTAAAACTAGATCTAGAACTATTATTAATTCCTTTCTATATACATTAAAGCTGTTTGCTTTTCAGTTTTATATCATTTACATGGAATGTTCCCCTTCCAAAAAAATAGGGAGTTAATTAAAGACTGGAGTAACAGCTTTGAAAATAAGAGCCCATCACGTTTAATACAGAAAATGAAACAACTGGTTCAGTCAACAGTGTTCTCCTGAAAGCAGATTTTGCTGCACATCCTTTCTCTGCACGTTTCTGTATGAAATTGTCCATTTAAACTTCCAATCCATTTCTTGTACCTTTAAGATCCAGCACCCCTACCTGTTCCCAGCCTGTCCATAGGGTTTTGCCTGAGGAGCTTGGAGATGAGATCCTCTGCTTCAGGGGGCAGAGCATCCTCTTCTTCAGGCCAGATGATTTCATCTAGAAAAGGGGAGGGAGTAAGCTGCACTGCGATGGTACTCAGGCATGAATTCAGCACTATACAGGAGCTGAAATTCTTCCAATTCTTATCTCTAAGCAGAAAGTTTCAATCCTTTAGCCAGCCCAAGGTTTTTTCCTAGCATATGAAAATAATCCACAGATTCAGAGGGCTGGTGCTCACCGCTGATGACTTGTCCAAACAGCTCCTCTGGAGTGTCTCCGAAGAAGGGCGCACAGCCCACCAGGAACTCGTAGAGGATGACCCCCATCGCCCACCAGTCCACCGGCTTCCCGTAGCCCTGCCGTAGGATCACCTCCGGGGCGATGTACTCAGGGGTGCCGCACACCTGCGGACCGAGACATGCAGAACATAAGGAACACCAGAGCCAATGCAGAGGGGCGGAGATGCTTTCTTACAGAGTAGTGAAGGGAATTGAGTGGGTACCCAGGCATGGTTATTGAGTGGGGTACCCAAGCGTGGCTACTGAGTGGGGTGAATGTCTGTGTTATCAATGCATCACTGAAGGACACACAGCAAGCTCACACGTAGTACACAGCAAGCTCACACACACATAGCAAGGTCACAAACACACACACACACACAGCATGCTCACACACAGTACACAGCAAGCTCACATACACACAGTACACAGCAAGCTCACACACACACAGTACACAGCAAGCTCACACACACAGTGCACAGAAAGCTCACACACACACACACTACACAGCAAGCTCACACACACACACACACAGTACACAGCAAGCTCACACACACACACACAGTACACAGCAAGCTCACACACACACACACACACTACACAGCAAGCTCACACACACACACACACACACACACACAGCAAGCTCGCACACACAGTACCTGCTTATCCAGGAACTCCCTGGCATCCTTTTCAATGTGCCCCTCGTACAGGTTGGTGGTGAGACTCATAAGCCCGATCTTCGAGAGCCCGAAATCAGTGAGCTTGACGTGTCCCATCGAGGTGATCAGCAAACTAGCACAATATAAGAGACAGGAGCTCTGTCAGAGACACGTGGGTGCAGCGTGACTGATCAGTGTTTGAACCAAAACCATGAAGTGCCACTGAAAGGAGCGACGCGAGCGTTGCAAGCTTACTTGTCAGGTTTGAGGTCCCGGTGAACGATGCCGTAGTTGTGAAGATACTCGAGGGCCAGCACTGTTTCAGCAAAGTACAAGCGCGCCATGTCAACAGGCAGAGCCCCAATGCTCTTCAGCAGAGTGGCACAGTCACCGCCTGCCAAGCAAAAGCAAACCAGCTCAATAAGGCATTCTTAAAACCAACTGTATACAGCTATGGCCAAAAGTTTAGCATCCCCCTATATAATTAACATTGTGCTTCATAAAGTCAAATGAAACCAGCTGTATAATGCTATGTTAACATATTGAATTACATACACGGAAACACTTGACATTTCGAAATCTAACGTTAAATATTGTATGACTATTATGGCATCCATTAGACTTTTGCAATATCATTTTGTAGTTTCATTGATTACATAATTACATGTTACATAAAGGGTCTAAATTATGTTCAGATACAATTCTAAATGTTTAAACCTTTAAATGCTGAACTGTTCACAGCAGTGGCTTCATTTAATACAATTTTCAATTTAACTTTGTGCATAGTTAGTTTTTTAATACAATTTTCAATTTAACTTTGTGCATAGTTAGTTTTTTTTGCAATTATGTCTAAATCCTAAAATTGCAGCTCATGCAAAGCTTTTGGCCAGAGCTGTTTGGCTAACAAGCTGAAGTTTGCCTGATTAGACTTGAAGTGAAACCAGGAATGGATCAAACTGCTATGCAATGGGAGCCCTCTTTCCATCCCTGATGGTGTACCTTCCACGTACTCCATGACCATGCAGAGGTGGCGCTTGGTCTCGAAGGAGCAGAACATGCTGACCACAAAGGGGTTCTCTGCGAAGGTCAGAATGTCCCGCTCCACGAAGGCCTGCTGGATCTGGTTCCTCAGGATCAAGTTCTGCTTGTTAATCTTCTTCATGGCAAAGCGCTGCCGGGTCTCCTTGTGCCGGACCAGGTACACCGCGCTGCAGGAGCAAGGACACGGAGCAAGGATAAGTGCGTACGTCCGCTTTCCATTGTTAGAAATCCGGCTACACTGTGGTGTCACAAGAGAACTGCAACGGGTAATGACAGCAAAACACATTAAACCTTACAGGACAACAGCACCAGCTTTACAGTTGACAGACTTATTGAAATCTGCTCCAGTTTTTAGCTATGTTGCTTCTGCCTTTTCAGAATTTAGAATTTTAACTTTGGGCTCTAAAAATTGGACCTATATGGTTTGTACAGTGATAAAAATCCTCTGTACTCAGGAAATCCCCAGTCCTCTAGGTACTGATGGGCAGCTTTACAGCAATGTTGCTCACTAAGCCAGCAAGCAACACTGTTAGAGAGTGGCTGCTCAGGGGAGCGTCTCCAGGGGTGTCTCAAGAGACTCACCCATAGGCTCCGTTGCTGATGAGCTTGATGTTCTCAAAGTCCTCCTCGCAGGGGGGTTTCTTCCTCTGCATCGCAGTTCCACAGCTCTGAAAGAGAACAGTTAAGAGAGTGTTAATAAAGAGGCGTAGAACTCAACACCCAGTGCTGAGCAGTCTGAGCAGTGAACTCCCATATCCTTTCTGCTGCACTGCACTTACATCCACAGTCTCGTCAGTGTCAGGCGTGTCAGGGTTGCCACTGTCATAGCTGCTCAGCTGGGCCATTTCTGCAAAAAAAAAAAAAAAAAAAAAAACACGAAACTGTACATTAATATCATCAGTGAGTAGTCCAGTACTAGAGTACACGTCAACAGGGGTTAGGGTTAATATAAAAGTTATAAACCAAAATAAAATTTGATCCCTTAAGACAAATATTAGGTCTTATTTTAAAGCTTCTGGGTCCATGGATTTTGGACAAAACAAGGGACTCTTTCAACATAGCAGACTTGTATACAGATATAGGAAAGAGAACTCCAGTCAACACTGCAGAGCGCTCCAGTGCTACAGGAAAGAGAACTCCAGTCAACACTGCAGAGAGCTCCAGTGCTACAGGAAAGAGAACTCCAGTCAACACTGCAGAGAGCTCCAGTGCTACAGGAAAGAGAACTCTGCTCAGCATTGCAGAGCGCTCCAGTGCTACAGGAAAGAGAACTCTGCTCAGCATTGCAGAGCGCTCCAGTGCTACAGGAAAGAGAACTCTGCTCAGCATTGCAGAGCGCTCCAGTGCTACAGGAAAGAGAACTCCAGTCAACACTGCAGAGAGCTCCAGTGCTACAGGAAAGAGAACTCTGCTCAGCATTGCAGAGCACTCCAGTGCTACAGGAAAGAGAACTCTGCTCAGCATTGCAGAGCGCTCCAGTGCTACAGGAAAGAGAACTCTGCTCAGCATTGCAGAGCACTCCAGTGCTATAGGAAAGAGAATTCCACTCAACACTGCGGAGCGCTCGAGTGCTATAAGAAAGAGAACTCCTTTACTCCAGTAAAGTAACCTAACATACTGCACTAATATGTACACAGTACATATGCCCATTTTCATATATTTTTCAGTATAAGATGTAAATGTTCAGGGACGTATTGCATAGCAGTTTGACCCATTCCTGGTTTTACAATGAGTTTATTAAGACGAACCTGTGCTTATCACCAGTACACTGGGGCTGATCAAGTTTGTATCAAAACCTGGAATGGGTGAAACTGCTATACAACAGAAGTCCTAATTCTATCCCTGCTATTCAATAAATTACCCTAAGGGAACCTAGAGTACTTGGTACCAAAGAGATATAGAAGAGTGGAGTCCTTCATCGATTTCTGTTTTTTAGTGTACTGCTGCAACATTAATAATGAAAAGTACACCAAGAGCTTGAGGGGTCTTCTAGGTCTGTCGGTGTGCTGGTGCGCTGCTGTGGGACTGACTGCCCTTCCACACTCACCCTCCAGGGGATCCCTGGTAAGCCCCAGTTGACTGATGATGTAGCGGGGAATGTCCGACTTGATTCCCTGCCCTTCTTTGGCATGGCCCTCGGCAGCTTCCAATAGATGATAGAACTCCTCCGGATCAAACTCCTGCAGCGGAGAGAGGAGAATGAGAGAGACTCCCCTTTCTGTGTCCATGGTGCTAATGTTAGGACATGCTCAAACATGCTTCTGTATCTTTTTATTCTTCCCCCTCAACAGACAAATAACACTGACTGATAAAAAGTCAACTATTTTTATTAAACATATTGCAGATACCAGTTTTGCACGGATGGAAATAAGACTCCAATTGCATAGCCCTTTGACCCATTCCTGGGTTTACTATGAGTTTAATAAGACACACCGGAGCTTGTTACCTACACACTGGGACTGATCAAGCTCGTACTAAAACCTGGAATTGGTGAAACTGCTATGCAATGGAAGTCTTGTCTCCATCCCTGTTTTGTACTGGTACTGGAATCTTCTGGTTTAAGGAAAATTCTGTTTTATGTTATTAAATAAAATGAGTTGGTCTAGAAGTGCAATTTAAGATATCTTTCTTCTCCAAGAAGCGTCCGATTCATTTCACTGTCAAAGCCTAGTTAATTGTCTGTACAGGCATGGCATAATCTCATCTTTCATTGGGCTCCATGGGAAAAAACTGTCTTGAATTGGTAACAGGAGTCTATATTTCCTCCCAAGCTGAAGGTTTTTAATAAGCAAAGCGTTCATTCCTCACGGGGTCCAGACCTTTAAGAAGTCAGCTGTCTGGAGTATTATTGTGCATCAATTTAGAAACTCTATCTGTAAAGTGACACAATGTCGGTCACACACTATTTGTCAGAACTCCAAATGTAACAGCCCCCCCTTCCCCCCCTCCACACAGCATGGCAATTGTGTTTCTGCTTCCTGACAGGAGGCTCCAAATAACCTCATAGGGAATAATATAGCACATGGCCCCCACACTTCGACAATTTAATTACCACTGCGAGGTGGCTTGATTTAGGAGGAGAGTTGGGAAGAAACATCAACAGAGAGAGAGAGAGAGAGAGAGAGAGAGAGAGAAAGAGGAGTAAAAGGGCAATAAAAAGAGAAAACAAGGGGGGGGGGGGGGAGAAAAAGAAGACACTGACACACATTCTTCAAACTTAGAAATGAAAACACACCTGCCTGATGGGGAGATTAAAAACTAAACAAAACAAGACGCAACATTGAAGATATTATGCAGTGGCTTAACCAGTGGCAGAGACAGCCTGCAATAACTGGCAGGCTGAGCATTCAAACAGGGGCACACACTACAACACAGTGCACAGGGGCACACACACTACACAGTGCACAGGGGCACACACTACAACACAGTGCACAGGGGCACACACACTACACAGTGCACAGGGGCACACACACTACACAGTGCACAGGGGCACACACTACAACACAGTGCACAGGGGCACACACACTACACAGTGCACAGGGGCACACACACTACACAGTGCACAGGGGCACACACTACACAGTGCACAGGGGCACACACACTACACAGTGCACAGGGGCACACACTACAACACAGTGCACAGGGGCACACACACTACACAGTGCACAGGGGCACACACTACTACACAGTGCACAGGGGCACACACACTACACAGTGCACAGGGGCATACACACTACACAGTGCACAGGGGCACATACACTACACAGTGCACAAGGGCACACATACACACACGCACACTACACAGTGCACAGGCAAGGACAGTTCCTTCACACACACACACACAGTGCACAGAGGCACACACACACTACAAACTGCACAGGCACAGACAGTTCCTTCATCCTTACCAGGCACTCAAGCAGCCGGGCCGGCCTGGCAATGACGATCATCAGCTTCCTCACCAGCTGGGTGACGAAGGCGACCTCCCGGCTCTCTGAGCGCTCATGGGCCTGGAAGCAAAGCAGAGAATCAGAAACCACCACCGAGGAAAAAACAAGCACTGCCGTAGTTGTCTGTAAAAATGTTTTTTTTTTTTTTTTTTTTTTTCTGCCAACTTGTATTGATTTTTTTTTTTTGGTCAAGCTGAAAACGTAACAAATAAAGCCTCTAGTGTTGTCTCTCAGCAGGTAAAGCCCAGTTCATTTTGTTGAGGCAAGACAAATGTGTCTGGTTACAGAGAAAGGAGGTTTCAGGCCCGCAGGCTGGCTTTGACAAATGGCCCCCCCACTGATCCAGCAGGTCTGCTGTACTGCAAGGCTACATAACACCGTGGCAACAAGGCTAACCAGGAGAGGAGAGGGATCCCCGGACCGGCAAGGCCAGTTTACCCAGAACTCTACACATGCATTACCATGGAAACTGTTTTAAGAACCCCCCCCCAAAGTTCTATAGTGTCCAGCTTGCTTGCAGTTCAAAAGACAGAACATACTTCTTAAAGATTACAGTGTACACCACAACACAGACATGATAACACAAGTAAGGCACATGATAAATAAGTGTGATGCAGAATACATAACAAGTATGATACAATGACAACTAATATGCTGCTGTAGATTGCATAATGTAACCAGGACACTTCACTTATCATTCCTGGATGTAAACAAAAGCTCCTGGCTGACACACAGCTCACAGTGCACTGCTGTTTCAAACGAGGTTTCCCTCCTGAGTACGCGGTCGAGGCTGGAGGACTACTTCTTACCACAATAGGCTGCTTCCTGAAGGTTAGCAATGGGATGCAAAGGTAAAATAGCATAAGCAGTGCAACTCTGCACCTGCCCAGACTTAACCTGGCATTACCAAGCAGCTTCTAACGTGAAGATACAGCCATCATATAAAGCATTTAACTGAATAAAGCAGTCTAGCATTACCAAATCGCTCAGCTACTGTATCACCCCTCCGTTTCCCCTAAGGGGGGGCGCAGTCATGAATATTAAGTGCAAATGAGAAAGGTAAGTAGCAGGGGCTGTGTGCCACAGTTCAAAGTAACAGATTAGATCAATGGATCCTTAATGAGATCCCTGCAGGAGTCGTCAGCCTTCTTCACGGTTCTATCTAAACATTCGCAAGAGAATATTAAGACTTTGGACAACCTGCATTAAACAAGAAGAACGCTCTATAGGGCAGTGCAAGAGAATGCATCTACCAGACTGCAAACACGAGACAATGTCCATCTTAACTGCAAACAGAGTACAAAATCAGATGACACATTAACATCTTTAAACAACATCACAGCAATTCCTAAAAGTGATTTTGCATTACATCCCTACAGGAAAATTTAAAAACCCTCAAAATACTTTCCATTGCGATTAGAACATAATAAACAACTCAACTGGTAAGGTCTCTCCCACAACCCTGGTCCATTCCCGATGCTCCAAGATACTCTGTAAAATCTCCTCCTCCTCCACCCTTCTCTGCCATGAGATCCTGGACATCTTACAAAGATGCCGTGTTTACCCCGCAATGCCCCCGGTGTTGAAACACGGCGTGTTTTATCCACCTAACACCACACTGCGGCTGAGCGCTACGCCCCCGCTGCAAACTATCCAATTAGCACTCCCCAGATGATGTCATGCTTGCTTCAGGACTGCCTGTGTCATTCCAGTGGTTGTTTCCAGATGCCATTCCTATACACACACACACAGATATACACAAGCCTGTCGTTGCTGACATGAGCACTGGAGCCTGCGGTGTGATAATTTAAAGGAGCTTTCCTCTCCCTCCCTCCCTCCTTTCTCGTCTGAAAGAGCCATCCGTCACTAACTGCGAGTGCTGGGGCATGAAATTAAAATCACCATCACCCCCCTCAAGGGATGGGAATGGGCCGATGGGAGCAATAACTTGGATACGAGCCTCTGGGCACTGTAATTGAGTTAACAGAGACACACGCACACAAAGAAACAGAGTTGTGACTAATAGATTTGTGACAAGTCTAGGAGAATGTGGTCTGCTGGCTGCTATGTAGACGGTTTTGTGGATTTGAAGGTGGTGAAGCCCCCCTACCCCTCCCTCTTCATGCCACAATTCAAAACCCTTCCTCTGGAATAGGCTGCAGTGTGCCCTCCTTAATTGGCTAATGGTTAGTTAGCGTGGTAATCGTGGCTCCTGGTCTGTGGTTCTACTCACGTCCTGCAGCAGCTTCTCCAGGTTCTCCTGCAGCTCGTAGAAGTAGCGTGAGGTGATGAGGCCCTCGCGGGACTTGTCCAGGCAGTCCCGGGACAGCTCGATCACCTGGTGGTGGATGAAGCTCAGGACCCCGTCGGCCAGGGGCATCACCTTCTCGGGGGCGCAGGAGGAGATGAAATCCGCCAGACGCTCCTCCATCTGTGCCGTCGCCTGCGAGGGAAAACAAGACACACAAACGCACGGAGCGTCTCACTGAACAAGGCTGTGTGTGTGATTGTAGCGTTCATGAACACTGTGCATGGACTCCCATATCGTGTAGGTTTAGTATTCCAAACTCCAGAGGGGCATGGATCGACACAACAATAAAAAGTTGGGACTAAAGTAAATTCTCCTGGTTTAAATGTACTTTTAAAACAATTCATGTTCAAAATACATGGTTTAAATATTATGGGGATATGTATTTCCTACCTTCTATAGACTCGTTTTGACCCATAGCTACTACAAGCAAGCCCAAACTGACAGATGTCTCACTGAACAAGGCTATCCAGAGCAACACACAGTCTTATTCAGTCCTGAAGCCCCTTACTGTTTGTGCAGTCTGTTTCCTCGTCTTTTAAACAGAAGGAAAGAGGAGCCTTTACTTACCTTCGGGAACCTCTCTTTGTACACATGGTTCATCATTACGATCTCATGGTCGAAAGAGATGGGGGACCGCCCGGGGCTGCAACACACAAAGCCAGCAAACCTACAGCAAGTCCTTCTTTAATATAGGAGTTGGCATTTCAGCACGTGAAAACTTTGACAGTTCAATACCCAAGTTACATCGTCTTCTGTCATGTTCATCTTGGAAGTGCAGCAGATTTTGGACAGGGATGCTTTGTACCAATAAGAATCTGCACAGGTTATCTTTGTGTTGTGTTTGTCCACAGAAAACTGGTCATTCTTTCATATACTTTACATTACACCTTCTAAAAGGAGTAGCTATAAAGATTATAAATAGCAGCAGGCACACTCCACACCCATTAAAACAAGCATATGTACAATAGTACTGAATCCTTCTTATAAACCCGTCCCTTCTCCACCGTGGGACACGGTACTGCATGCACAAATAGTGCATACAATATAATGCAAGCATGTATATTTGTGTTTGACAGCAGGAGACACATGTCCTATATGATGTACCACCACCCCGGCAACAGTACCGTGGAACTGACGGATAGCTGAAGCAACAGTATTTCAGTTCCATTCCGCTGGTTTCATCAGGCTTGTCTAAACGGCAGATGTGGCTCTCTGAGTCATTCCAGGGCTAGCGGCATGTGACCACCGCATGAGGTAATGCGGTATGTCATCAAAAACCAGTTTGGGAAGGCAATTACCGCTACTTGCCTAATTGATTGAGTATACATTAAATCAGCATGTGCAATCAGCAACGTTTCGGTATGTTTAACACACACATTATATAGATAGACAGATAGACAGACAGACAGATATAGAGTATGTTCCAATTTCCGAAAACAAACCACTTTTAACTAAATTGCCAAAAGTAATTTTAATAAATTTGCACTGATAATGTCAGGTCGGTGTGACTCGCAGTCATTAGAGCCGACAGCTGTTTAGGGGCCTGAGTGAAATACACTCTGGTGTGTTCATCTCTCTTTCTAATTGCCAGTGGTCCCAGTTAGAAACCCTCCTCCACAATTAGTACCAACTGAGCGGCTAATTGAGCAGGAGCAGCAGCGCGAGTGAGAAGGAAAAGATACTGCAGTACAGATGTACGAATCTGAACTCCACACGAGAGCCTGGGACCGGGGGAACATTTTGGACGAGGAAATTAATGGCTGTCGATCTTCACTTAGAAGCCAGCTCCATTTACAAACAAAAACACAAGCTATTCTTTGTGTTTCGTGGAAACTCCTTTTGCTCTTTCCAGTTAAATCCAAGAGCGTCCTGCATGTCGGAATTCCAGGTTGACCATTTATTGCACGTTATTTAAAAATAACACCACTCTCCAAGGTCCTTAGAAACCAGTTGTTTTAAGTTAAAGGTGTCCTGCAATTCAAACTGACAGCTTGCTTAACAATCTCACAGCTCACATCCTTAGTTATTAATGAGCTGAGCAAAGCGTTTCAGCAGCTCAGTCACACCCAATCTGCAGCTGCTCCAGAATGCAGAGTCCCCAGAGGGAGCTGGTGTAATGTCATGTACGCTGTCTCTTCAATATACAAATGCTGTGTATATGGACTGTATAAAGACTAGACTGTTTTATGAATGTTTGTGTTTCCCTGTTAAAACAATGTAACATAATGCACACTAAACCACTTGCATTCAGCAATATGAACCAATAGTATTTTATTCACATGGTAATCATTACACATTTGTTACATTATTATTATTATTATTATTATTATTATTATTATTTATTATAATAATAATAATAATAAATAATAATAATAATAATAATAATAATAATAATAATAATAATAATAATAAATAATAATAAACAACAACAACAACAACAACAACAATTTATAAAACATTGTCTGATTTTCTCAATTTCCACTTCTTAAATACATGAGCTTGTAAATGAGGTCTTAATGGGTACATTTCCTGGTTAAATAAATACATAAATCTAATTTATATTTCGCTTAACATATTCGTTTTTACAATGTTGTGACGTTTTTATCCCCCTCATAGCGATTTTTCTTATTTTAGTCTCCCCAATTCCGACCAAACAGTTGCCACGTCATTTGACGGCTCGGAGTGTGTGCGCCACTTGCACTGAATTACTGCATAGCGCGGACCGCACTATTAAACACCACAGATCTACTAACACAGCGCAGAAAACGAAATAGAACTGGATTAACCTGAGCAGGCCACTGCAAATAAATAAATACATCAACAAAACCAGTTTGTATTAGGGCAGCTATAAACAATGGAGCAATCCTTTCCACTGGAGCCACCGTCCTCCCAATACAACAAACACCACAGAGGAAATGAAAGATCTAATTGACCATGACAGGTGGGTGAGGCAATGCGTGGTGTCATAAACTGGCTCACAGTTCCCCTGCACGCAATCAGAGAAGCAATTACATGGATAATTGATTGACTGAAGGCCTGGCACCAGCTGATGTGTTGCTCTATGGAGCCCATGAGACTTGTAAGGGAAAAAAAAAACAAAGGAAAAAACTGTGCTGTTATTTACACACGGCAGAGACCAAACCGCTGCACGCCCTGTGCACACATGCATAAAGCAGATCTTAGAAAACCTATTGGAATTACCACCTGAACTAGGAAGTTTCCATTGAATACACTGAAACAGCAACCTGTTATTTAAGAATTATTTTTAATGACATGTTCATAGAGGATTACTACTGGGTCCTGTATTACCGTGTGGAAAAGCCTTTTCAATGTATATCCACAGCACACTACATTAAATGCTGTACTGTTTCAACCCAGACCGGCTGTACATGCCTCCCTCCACAGTGATCTGCCTCAGGGTTGTTATGTTATATGTAATATAGATGACAGATTCAGAGTGTTTTCTTCAGGTGAAAAGTGGCTTACAAACGGCTTAATTTTACTGCTCTAATTTGCTGTTTTTTTTAATTATTATTATTTCTAATGGATTTTATTCTAATAGGCACTGCTAATGGCATTCACTTGAATGCAGAGTTTAATTATTCTTAGCGTGTAGCAGTAACTAATTTGCCGCTCACTTGGGATGGCAACGATGATCTACTCCACGCTCATTAAATATTCATATCCTGGTCTGGAGATGAGAGAGGTTTGGATAGTCTGTCACGCCAGTTTGAAAAATTAAACAAAACACAATTACCTGCGTGAGCCGCAACAACCATTCTGCAGGTGAAGACGGGAACTGTGTGTTCATGAAAAAATAAAATTGAAACATTCTTTAGCAAGACCACATATCAGAAGCAACAGCTGGAAAGACACTTGCAGCCAGAGTTTTAACTCTTCAGCACATAAACACACAGTTCTCTTCTTTAGGAAGTTATTTAACTGGTCCCTACACACTGTAGGACGCTTTGTGGGTCTCTGCTATCAGTTTGTTTGTTTATTATTTTAACTGCATGCAGGAGGCTCAGGCAGGTTTAGCACAGGGAAGGTCAGTGGCCTTGCGCTTCTATTCTGTGTTAGGTCACTTTGTTAAAACATCATGCAAGTGGAGTGGTAGGTACAGTGCAGTGACCTGAGGCTGCGGGATCGGGGGCGCATGGAGGGGGATCGCCGCCCCTCCTCATCAGTGATGGGGAGGGGAGGAGGTATGAGGGTGAGGTATGGGAGTATGGGGGTACAGGTTCCGTGCACTGACCTGAGGCTGCGGGATCGGGGGCGCATGGAGGGGGATCGCCGCCCCTCCTCATCAGTGATGGGGAGGGGAGGAGGTATGAGAGTATGGGGGTACAGGGTCTGTGCACTGACCTGAGGCTGCGGGATCGGGGGCGCATGGAGGGGGATTGCCGCCCCTCCTCGTCAGTGATGGGGAGGGGAGGAGGTATGGAGTTGAGGTATGGGAGTATGGGGGTACAGGGTCTGTGCACTGACCTGAGGCTGCGGGAGCGGGGGCGCATGGAGGGGGATCTCCGCCCCTCCTCGTCAGTGATGGGGAGGGGAGGAGGTATGGAGTTGAGGTATGGGAGTATGGGGGTACAGGGTCTGTGCACTGACCTGAGGCTGCGGGAGCGGGGGCGCATGGAGGGGGATCTCCGCCCCTCCTCGTCAGTGATGCTCTCAGAGCTGAAGTGCTTTGTGAGGAAGTGCAGCTCGTCTGGGGTGGGCTGGTATGGCAGTTGGTGCAGCTTCTCCTGGGATGAACAGGATGACTGTGAGAAGGAAAGAAACATTAACAAGAAACCCAATAACACCTTGCTGCTGGCAGCTTAACCCACGCAGACAGAGGAATGACACTGGGACTCAGGGGAGAAGCCAAATCCTACCATGGCAAGCCCGTTTCCGTGAGCTGCATACCCGTCTATTATTATTATTCTTATTTAGGTACATTAAAAGCTATTTGATTGAACTGCAGGCTGAGATTCGGTCCTGTGTCCTGCACCCCTGTTCCCAGGCTCTGTCCCGTCCTGAACTCACCGATACTGTAGAGCTGGGAGTGTTGGTTCCATATCCTGAGGAGGGAAGGGAGGCCAGGGACCAACGACGACCATCCGTCCTGCTGAGGAACAGAAGGGTTCAGGCTTTCTGCACCTACACACTGTATATCTAACACACTCACACACAACACATTATTTATTATTACTTATTTATCCAACAGTATGTTTTTTAGTATTTGTATCAGCTCTGTAGAGAGTGCTCATTCAGCAACAGAATCAACAGTGTCTCTAAAAAGAAACCAGAAATAAGCAAGGACGTTACTTTCCATGCAAGGGTACAATTAGGATGTCACAACAGACGTTTTTTTTCAAAACTGTGGTATAAAATTCTAGGTCAATGTCTGGGTCAGTGCAAACACCAGTACGTTCATTAACAGACAGTGCTGATCCACTTCAGGTTTTACTATGAGCTTGAATTAGACACACTGAGCTACTTACCTAGCAACTGTGGGGGATCAAGCTCACAGTCAAACCTGGAATGGATCAAACTGCTATACAAGGCCATTATTGTTACCCATCCCTGAATCCCAACACTAGAATTAAATACCATAAGAATACACTGGAGAGCAAACCGGTTTGCTGAGTGACTTACAAACGTTGTCTTATTGCAGGCATATTAGTGTGCTGCTGAATCGTCAGCTGGGAGTTTGATAAATGTGATGTGACTTGGCATCCCTAGTGCACAGCCTCACATAGACACTACAGCACATTCAGCAGCAGCACGTGGCACCAAGCACTCAGCATGGCCACATTTTGACTGAAAGGAATGTCCATTTTCTCCAAAGGGGCATTCATTGAAATTGAAAACAGAATTGCTGTACATGCAAAAAGTAGCGGATGGATTGAGGGAGCTTGAGCAGACTTTCACTGCAGTTCATTATTTCATTCTAGTGGAGCCTAATTGGTTTCACAGCTGTACATATACAGTAGACCAGATTCACAAAGCTCTTTATTGCAAATGGTCATTAGCACAACATTTATCAAAAAAGGGAAAAAATCAAATCAAATCAACAATTCTATAATAAATAAGAAACAAGTTAAGATGACCAGCATTAAATGTGAGACCATCTCTGACTTGGTACATTTAGTGTGTGTGTGTGTGTGAGTGTGTTGTCCCTTTCCTTAAAAACCGTGTTAATGACAAGTTAGAATAACGCCCTTTGAAAGCCTGGCTCACTTGTGTCTCAATGGGGCTACTGGCTAAAGCACTGAGCACAGCAGATTTCACACACTCAAACATGCACATTTTACAGACATGCGCTGGGGAGTGAGGAGCAGTGGGGGGGGGGGGGGGTGTATTTACCTGTCAGCCCTGTGCCCGTGGCTGCATTGAAGGAATGACACAATGTTAATGAAACAATATTACAAAACAGGTGACTTTACAAACAGTGTGGGAAAACAGAACAATTAAAACACAGTAAATCTGAAGCCATGAAATTCCCCCGCTTCAGATCCCGGATTAGATCCCACTTGAATGACATGAGCTTTTGCGTTACAAACTCCAGCAGCTATTGAACAAAACAGATTCCCAATAACTGTTTAACTGTCAACCCCCAAAACAGGGATGGAAATAAGACTCCCATTGCATAGCAGTGTAATCCATTCCTGGCTTTGCTATGAGCTTAATAAGACACACCTGTGCTTGCTACCTTACACACTGTGGCTAAATCGAGCCCGCAGCAAAACCTGGAATGGACGAAACTGCTTTGCAATAGGAGTCTTCCTTCTCGTCCCTGAAAGATGTACTGGAATTTACCTGAATGGTAGGGGTGCAGAAGCTAATAATAAGAATAACTGAATCCTTCTTTAAGAAAATACAAATACGTATTTCAGACCTTAAAACCACAGGAACTACAGGACGTGTATTTGGCCACCTTAAAAGGTTATATTTCCTTTACCCCCAGCAGATGGCGCTCCTGCACAAGATCCTAAACAATCGTTCTCAACTGCCGTACTGCTGCACACACCACTCTACAACATTCATCTAGAAAACAAAAGAGCACCCCGGACCCCTCTCTGAGAAACCCTGCTTGTAATCCACTCGTGGGCTGAACAGCATAACAGATACGAGAAGCCTTTCATTTTTCTTCCTTCAAATCAGCAACATAAATCATTAACTACTAAGAGAGTCTGAGAACTCTGCAAAGATGCTCTCCCTCCCTCCCTCCATCACAGGGGGATCTTTTTGATCTAGAAACAGTTTTGTGTCTCCAATTCCCAGCAGGGGTGTTTTGTTCAAAGGATGGAAATTCGGCACTTTGTACTTGGTATGTTAAGTGCATGTACAACACTGAGCTGGAGAATTGTCTGGTTCAAACCCCAGTGCGCTTTGCTCATGCTTTGCAAGATGCAGTCGCCGCCAGTGAAGCGTGACACAGGATGCAGTGAAGAGAGCTGCTGCCTGCCTGCCTACCTGCGCGCTGGGACGAAGGAGAAGTGAGCGGCAGCATTCGGGGAGAAGTTCCTGGGGCTGTCCAGAGGGCTGCTTCCTGTAAGGGAACAGGGAGACACATTCCAGAGGTTAGCTCTGCCTGTCCTTTAACCCCTTTAGGTACACAAGGAATCGAGCGGTTCTTCAAACAGTACCTTCTTCAAATACATTAGAGAGTGACTCAAGAGTGTGCTTGAGGAGGAAACTGACAATGTGGAAGACCAGATCCAACCTGAGTACACTTTATTTCTGTGCACCTCATTGCAAAAACAAGAATGGCAGCATCATTTTGTTTGTGGGACACATATGTGTCTTGCACCTTAAAGGGTTAGGAAGAAGGACCCTCACGTTGCACCCACACAGCGACTCCTGCTGGTGGACAAGGTGAACTCATTGCAAGGAGCTTATGCAGCATTTGAAATAAAACATA
This sequence comes from Polyodon spathula, assembly GCF_017654505.1. NCBI lineage: Eukaryota > Metazoa > Chordata > Actinopteri > Acipenseriformes > Polyodontidae > Polyodon > Polyodon spathula. The sequence goes on along the minus strand of NC_054547.1, from coordinate 1,785,888 downwards.
CTACAAAATATTCAGCTGTAACAAGCAAATCAAAGTCTAATCTTTGATAATTTGGGTTACTGTCTGTTATTTTGCAAGGAGGTTTTAAACACAGACACATGCCTTTCCCTGTGAACAGAGGACCTGAAGAATTCCTGTAAGCAGGTTACACACAGCAGAATGTGCTAGAGAGTCCGGTGCAGGATGTCATACTGTATTTAAACAAAACAGACTCACTGTGATCCTACACATTTGAAACTGGTCAAATAAGTCCTGGGTGGATTTAATGGGCATTGTTTCAAATGATGACACAAGGCTTTGTTTTTATTGTACAGTCTGTGTTACTGCAGCAGATGTCTTATAGCTGGCTCTCCTTCAGACATGAAAGCGCACTCAATGACTGAAAGGGTTCAGAAAGCTGGGACATTACTCACAGTGAATTCAAGCGCCACCGTACCTGTCAGAAGCTGTTTATTTACAGCGTAGTCCTAGAACTCCTTTAAATCTGTTCTGCAGTAAGCAGAGCCATTCTGTTAACAGCAAGCGCAGTAGAGGTTGTTTAACTAAACTGTTCTGAGATCGGTGCAGTCTTCGGGTGCTTTATATAATACATAGCGTCACCCAAGACAGAGTTGCGCTGCACTATCTTGTCACAGTGATTCTCTGGTTTTTGTATTGGTTGTACAGCAAAGCAAGGAGGACGCACAAGCAGTCTGCCGAGTAACAGAAGCTTGTTTACCAGAAGACACATTAGCGAACAGCATGTGGTGGGGAGGCTTTTTAGTGTTGCACACGCTTCGGTTCACAGGGCTACCCCACTACCAGCCATGAGGAGTGTTTTCAGAAGCAACGTTTGCCGACAAGTTCAGGTGACAAGCAGGACCGCTCTCAGGTGGAGGCACACCAGCTAACACCAGTGGTTTGCAAGCTGATACTTTAACCAGCATCGCAAAACCTTGTTTTTGATGCCAAGTAAGAGCGACAGCGGGTTAAAACATCAAACGAAATGGCTGCTTTGTACATTTCACCTTGGGAGAATGTTTCTGCTGGTTCATATGATGCTTTCCCCATCTCTCTGATGCTGTAACACCAGAAGAATGCTTCAATAACAATTTAGCCTCAAGGGGTGAAGCTTCAGCGTACTGTACCATGCAACAGAACATATATTAGATTGAGGAATCATCCAAACAGTGTATGCGCTGCAACGACTTGTTTGTTCTAAAAGATGGGACACTTCCACAGTAGCTACTTGCAATATAACTGAAATACCACTTCCACTTCCACTTCTAATGGTATCCCCTCAGGGCACTTATACAGAAGTAAAACTAATAACCCTAAACAGTCTAGATTTACAGCTGAATATACAAGCATCCGTTTTTCTTGGGCAAAGACTCCTGGATGTCAGAATGTCAAGAGCTCTCTCGATTTCCATCCGTCAGCGATGACAACAGAAACACGCAGGACACTCAGGCTGCTCTCCCTGCACTGAGAATTTGAACAGGCCCCTACCCGCGCATGCATCTCCTCCTGCTGCAACCAGCCATCCTCACATCACAGAGCTGTGGGACTGCCTCAGGGACCTCTACCCTCTCCACATCTGCTCCAACATATCCAATCTGCTGCAGCCCTTTCCTGCTCTGCCTCTATTCACAATACTGGTACTTTTTTTTTTTGCTACAGCACTGTTCACTTGTGTATCGCCAGCGCTTGAAAACGATTAGGGTTTTTTTTTCAATAAATAAGGGGGCTCTTTGAATTGGGCACCAATCTGCTCTATCCTAATGAAGACAAGCTGCACCTTTCCTTTGCAGTGGCACAACAAGAGCCCTCAGAATGACCAGCCCGTTTTCCAGTCTGCTGGAGTTTTCGATCGAGGTGTTTGATTCCAAGCAAGGTGGGATCAGGAGGGCTTGACACACTTCAAATACTGTCTGAAGAGTCCTAGAAATCAAACATGCAACAGAATGAAGCTGGGAATCGCTTGTACCTACCGGAGAACCCTGTTTCTATTTAAACATCTTTAAACCTGCCGGCGTTGTTGATAGAGAGCTACAATACAAGGGGATCTGGTAGCTTTTGCACTTCCTGGTTTTCAACAGAACCCATCTCACATGGAGCTTGAACCCTGAACTCACAGCTGAGGTGGTGTGTCATGGTGCTCTAGTAGCTAGCCAGGTGGCTGTCGCTTTTTAAAAAAAGATAAGGGGTTTACTGTTTGCAATACAATAGAAACTGCATATTTGATAAAACAGGATAATGATGATTGCTATGCAAATAATACCAAATATAATTCAATTCCAGCCCCATTACACAGCTACTACAGTACACTCGCAGCACAGTCATTGTACTGTGTGAAGGATTCTTCATTCCCAGAGAATAATGGTCCGATTAATCTTCCAAATCATTTCAAGGTGTTTTTGCAATAACCTTGGCAATGAACTCGCACCCGGTGACTGGGTTATACACCACCCTATGAATTATACAAACTCCCAGAGGAGCTTAGAAAATCTTCAATAATAATAAGCACATGCGTCACTGTCAAAATAAAATTCCTTACGGAAACACACAGCTGGAATAATTGATTCATTGTTACACGACTAATACTGAGCTATCGCAGAGACTTGGTTTTTACAATTTTTTTATTTTTTTTTTTTATTTATTTTTTTTTTTTTTTTAAGGTGGACCATTTTATTTCTTATTATAAAATAGTCAATTTTATTCCAAAATGCCTCCAATAAGAATACAAATTACAATTGCGGAAATTTCAAGCAAATTGATAAAAAAAATGTTTTTTTAAAAATGGTATTGTTTTGATTCTTCTATTTGAAATTCTCTTGCCTCTGCATCCCCCCACATCCACTCTATGCTCTACCCTGCAGTGACGCTGCCTGGAGCCAGGATCAGCTCCAGAGCCCTATTCCTGCCCTCCACTCCAGCACAGTGCCTGCAGATCAGCACCAAATACGGGGAAAGAATCTCCATCCAACAAAGTCTAGATACAGCTAGAATTTACTGCATGTTGAAAAATCATCCATGGAGCAACATGGGTCAAAGCCCTTGCCTTTCACTTTTGTAGGACGATCTCAAAAAGGGGAGGATTGGATGGGCATGGAGACTGAACTGCTCCTTCGCCCCCTAAGAAGGTGGTCCCTCCAGGGCAGGCTGTAGGCATGCAGGTGAAGCTCACGGAAGAATGTGGTGAAGCTCATATTGACGCTGATGCTGCTGTCCCTGTAAAGGTAGATTCAGCAATTAAAACAAACCCAATGTTTCCACGATGAGAAGCATCGACATTCTTGAGTTGCTCTGCAGCATGCTCTGAGAAGCGGTTCTTCACGGCTCCGTGCAATGGGGGCTGCGCTCAGGAGGAGAAGCTGGGCTGGTTATCCAATTTGCAATTGTAAAGATGGAGCTCATTCACCCAGTCTCTGCAAATACCAGCCTGACCTTCTCCACCCCCAATGAATACGTTAACGTGAGAGAAAAATTCAGAGTCCCGAGAAACTTGGATTTAATTGCTTGTCAAGCTGAACCATGACAGAAAGTGGGACGCGGATTTAAACCAGAATAAATATGCTTTTAAAAAAAAAAAAAAAAAAAAAAATCAGTTTAGGGAAGAGAGTATAAAAAAAGTAAATACCAAATCTAATAAATACACCTCGAAGCTCTAATGTTCTTTCTTTCTCTTTCCATCCATCTTAAATGAAATGAAACAAATGAAATAATTCTTACTTCTTGTGCACCTGTTGTACCATAATGGGCAATTTTAAAATAAATACCTGTAGGTACAGCCAATGTGTATTTATAGAATAAAAAACCAAAACTAGTATCTGGTTGCTATAGTAGTAAGTTAAAGAAAGTTATCAGTTTGTTTACCTTACTTTCAGGTAATCATTTCTTTTCCTAGGTTATTATTTGCAGGGAATCAACTGGTTGGTTAACGACAGCAAATAAGTTGCTGGAGTGGTGGGGATAATTGCATTCTCCAGGTGAAATGCCTGCCGTAAGAATGTAAGCCATGCAAGCAGTTTTCTTTCTCCTAATATATTACCAGATATTTAATGAGGCTGAATGAATGCTTCTAATTCCAGCTGAGTTAGTACTGAAATGCAGTGAATGTGGAGCCGTGTTGACGCAGTGATTCTTTAAGGTCTGTGACAGCAGTATATTTCTGTGGTTTCCAGTCAGTGTAGAAATTCACATCTCAAGATGCATTCCTTGCTTAAATCCTCACTGCACAAATAATACTGCAGGTTATAGCAGGTATGGCTAGATCACCGCAGCACTAAATGGCTACAAAACAAACATAATAAATCTTTTTGTGCTCTTAATTAGGATGCCTGCTTGATCGTGAACCATCTGCCATGGTCACGCAGAACTGTTTTCCTGACTCTCAGGTGGAGTGCAGACTGACAGGATAAGAGGAAGGATTCCCAGCCTTGCAAAACATTACTTTCCCCGTGTGGTTAATTTACTTCAAAAACAATTAAACCATTAACACCAGCCCAGAGCCATGCAGGCTGCTGCGTCAGCCACATGTATAGCACCCGGGTAACTGCACACATGCAGCATCAACGGCCACGACTGCTAAACCCCCTGTGGCACCTACAAGATGCTTCTTTTAAAAAATATAAACAAATATGAAAAGTAATGAACGTATCAGTATTTGGGAAGAATATCATTTTATGGCAGAGCTACAGTACTGAAGAAAACCAAGGAATAATTTGGACTGTGACGTATCTTGCTAAATTATTTTACATTAAAAAAAAAATAAATAGAAACAACACATCTCCAAATAAATTTGATCTGAGGCACATGGGTTGGTACTAACATGCCTTTCTACGCAGAAAAAACTTGCATTTGCCCATATTTGTTAAGTCCAGCTTCCAAATCCACATTCAATAATAATGCAAAGCTAAGGGGTAGAGTGGGCTAGTTGGTCGGAATACATCTGCAAATAAAGCAATGCTCCCCAGCTCAACGCACTGGCTCATTAAGTGCCATTGTCCTCCTTTCAGGACAGGCTACTTTGTAATTTTTTAACTGCCATCTACCTGTCATTTTAATTTTCTCTTTAGCTATATTGTTACGATAACTTATTTTGTTAACCGTAAAAAAAGGTAACCCTAAATGCAATGCAGCAAATTACTTAAACAGCTTGTGTTCAAATTTTGTCAAAGAAAAATGAATTAAAGATCTGAAAAGCCTCAACAACACATCCTTCCTTTACGTCCCGAATGAGCTCAGTAGAAAATTGTAATTTATTTCAGTTCCGAAACAACAGGCTTGTTATTGATTCTACAGCAGCAGCGTGCCGTGTTCCTCGGAGAGGACAGGCATCTCTCCACTTTCACCTCGAGGCACTCGCAGCGAAGGGGGGAGGTCATGACTCTTTAATATGACAGAGTGTGTGGTGCTCAGCCCTTTACACTGCAATATAAATGAGCGCTCCAGGTTAAAGGAACTCTCCTGTACTCTGTGGTGTCGAGTGGCACTCAGTTATCCATTAGTTACTCTTCCTGAAGCACTTGTGCTTTTAAGGGATAAAGTAAACATCCAGGTAGCCAATTAAATCAATAAAAAAAACAGTAATCAAAAGCAACAGGAACTTCAATCGAATTGAAAGTTCCTTCAGTTGCTTGTCCTTAGTCTTGCAGCTTAACAAAGTGCTTGACCTTTTGGATCATCCACAAAACAAAAAAGCTATTATTGCGTCTTACTGCTCAGTCATTTTGTACACAACATGCTCCGTTTCATACAATAAGCCCCAACACTACAGCAATTACATTACCAACAAAAGAGATGCAGCATAACGTCTACCTCGCTTCCTTGCACCACTCAACCCAGGTATTCTCAGATGCGAGGACTGGAGGAAGTAAAAGCAATAGCGTCCATCCTTTCGGTTTTGTAAACAAATGAATGTTAGCCTAGTTGCAAGATTTGCTGGGAAAGAATCACCAACATCCATCAGAAACTGGCATTGGAAATGGGATCTCATCACTGAACTCGGGTAAGCTATCAATGAGGGTTCGGGAGCAATGTGGGAGAACCCAGATCATCCATGCTCATGGAAACGAGGTATTAGATACAGTTTTTAAACTCTTGGTGACCCAACAGATTGGAGGAAGAGTGACACCATTTTGCATCTGATCAGAATGCCAGTGTTAATTCCATGCCCTGAAACAGCGTAGGGGTTAAATGCTGCTGGTGTGGCACACTACAGCAAAGCTCTCTTATTATACAGACTGAAAGGTCAATGAGAAAGCCGTCACCCCAACAGGAATTATTCCAGTCTTGCAACAACACTGCCTTCCTCTCTCAGTAAAATCCACATACCACAAGCTCCTCGCTAGTCAGGGTTGATCCGTTTAGACAGGTACCCTGAACCTGCATTGCAACGGATCTTCTTAATTCCCTTCACACATCGCTAATAATCTGCTTCAAATGGAAATTAATTAAACAATTCCAATCCCAATTCCAATCCTAATTCCAATCCCACGCACCCTTCTAAAAGTTTCCCAGAGAGAATGCATAGCACAGTGCAGTGAACGCATGATAAGCCATAGGTAAGCACTGTAAAGAATAGTGAAAAGGTATGGCAAAGTATATTAATAAACATGGCAAATGCAAAGTATAACCATGGGAAAAGCACAGTAAAAATGCAAAACTACTATGAGCATTCCTTAGGTAAAAATAGCACAGACTGTGAGCGGGTAAGTTAAACATAAAAACGCAAACAAAACCGAGGACTCACTTGCCAATTTTTGTTACTACTAATAAAATCAAATAAATAAATACAACAGTCAATGCTAATTCTTAAGTCAAACATTTTCTCTTTCTTTTACAAGTGGTCTACAATAGAGCTGCACAAACTGATTCTTCAAATAAGCTCTCCACAGGCGAGGGTCCAGTGACTCTCACCTGATTTCTGTGAAGAGCTCAATCCGAATAAATCATTTCTTGCAGCAGTAGTCTGGAATAGTGCTTTCCGTGTATAAAAAAAGTGTCTGGAAGCTTCCTCTTTAAAAGAGAACAGCATGCTCCTCATCTCAGATAATGAAACGCTGGACCTCTGAACACCGTGTGCCACTCTGTCCCAACTGCGCCATTGTGCTATGGAAAAGACAGCGGTACACTTTCAATTCTGGCATCTCAAGTGTTTTCGGCATGTTGTAAGAGTGCTTCCTATTGAGTACTTGTTTGCAGTACTTCGTGCTCACGAACAAAGGGACAAGGACCCACGAACTCTGGAACCAAATGGTAATGAAGTGGGACCATTGTCCTCCTAAAAAAAACAGGGGCCCAACCAGGGGGGGCTCTTTCCTTAAACATCAAAAGATGAAAATAAAATAAAAAAATAAATAAAACATGAGGTCGGCTTACTTTCCTACCTCTTGTTCCCGAGGCAGTGCCCATTAAAAAAAACAGAAAGCCACAGCCAGCCAGGTCATCAGTGGCAGTCTGAGTGTGGGAGATTGAAGGGAATCCCATTCAGAAGCACTGGCAGGAGCAGGATTTTATATACATGCACAGAGAGTCTTTCCATAAACCATTCCGAACATACACCTGTATACATTGTGAGTGTCATTCACTTACATCTACAAAGAAAAATCTACAAGGGGTCCTTACCAGTGACTGGATAGCAAAACTGCACAAACGGTACTTTATTCAGACAGGACTAAAACTAGATGCATCTGTAGATCACCAGCAGCAAAACTACCCAGAACAATCACATAACACCTTCTTGCGACTCATTTGCATCATGCTTTACAACTATACAGTTTTCTCAAAAGAAACAAAGTAACAAATTGACAAAGTAATGCAATGAAAAGCTACCCACAGATCCCTCTGAAAATCCTTCCAAAATGCATCAAGACCCGACACCACAGTTGTGGGCGAGTCCTGGGCTGCCTACCTGTGTGGCCGTGGAGTGGGGAATGTGGTCTGGGTAACGTTGGCGAGGTGCTCGATGTCACTATGAGGCTCTTCCTGTTGCTGGTCCGACAGCTGGAAAATACAAACACACCACAGTCAATACAAACCCTGCCCCTCGGAGAGCCAGACTGCTGTACCTGGTCAGCTGCAACAGAAACAATTTAAACAACGACTAGGTCAGCTGTGCAGAAACACCAGGGTCAATACAAACCCTGCCCCTCGGAGAGCCAGACTGCTGTACCTGGTCAGCTGCAACAGAAACAATTTAAACAACGACTAGGGGCGTGCAGAAACACCAGGGTCAATACAAACCCTGCCCCTCGGAGAGCCAGACTGCTGTACCTGGTCAGCTGCAACAGAAAGAAACACCAGGGTCAATACAAACCCTGCCCCTCGGAGAGCCAGACTGCTGTACCTGGTCAGCTGCAACAGAAACAATTTAAACAACGACTAGGGGCGTGCAGAAACACCAGGGTCAATACAAACCCTGCCCCTCGGAGAGCCAGACTGCTGTACCTGGTCAGCTGCAACAGAAACAATTTAAACAACGACTAGGGGCGTGCAGAAACACCAGGGTCAATACAAACCCTGCCCCTCGGAGAGCCAGACTGCTGTACCTGGTCAGCTGCAACAGAAACAATTTAAACAACGACTAGGGGCGTGCAGAAACACCAGGGTCAATACAAACCCTGCCCCTCGGAGAGCCAGACTGCTGTACCTGGTCAGCTGCAACAGAAACAATTTAAACAACGACTAGGGGCGTGCAGAAACACCAGGGTCAATACAAACCCTGCCCCTCGGAGAGCCAGACTGCTGTACCTGGTCAGCTGCAACAGAAATAATTTAAACAACGACTAGGGGCGTGCAGAAACTTGTACTCATACTCAACAGGTACTCAACACATCCATTCATTAAATGTATTGATTTCAAAACGAGAAAAGCTGTCCTTCCCTCACCTTTCCAATTCAGTACCAATCAATGACAATTGAGTGTTTTAAAACCCGACTGGAAGATTATTTTCCTCTCATCCAATGCGCTGCTATATTTATTGCTGTGCAGAGGGGAAAGGTGAGGGAACTTGAGCTTTTCTTGTTTTTAAAATCAACATATTAATTCATGGATTTATTGAATGCCTGCCAATAAATATTATGAAAGTCAATAACAAGCAGGAGGTTCCTGCACACCCCTAACAATTATATTAAACAAGGTGTTACGATGCATGACACGTGTACAAGTGCACAGAATACATATGAAGTACAGTGCCGCTCATACCCTTTGGAGTCGAGGGATTTGATTTTCATGCTGCAAATGGGGAAATGATCCCAGGTGGCCCTCTCCAATAGATCTAGACTAGTCTCTAGACAGGACTAAATCTCTCATTGCCAGTGAAGCAGACCCTTACAGTCCCATACAAGGTGCAGCTTACAGAAGTAACAGATTATATCATTAGCTCCAGCTCTTATAGGTTGTAAGACAGTGAGTTTAACAATCTGAGCCATCCCTGCATGTCAATGGCTATAAAGTTCACAGCCGCCACATATTAGACTGTATCTGGAAAAGACCCACTTTAGGGCATGACTGCTACTCCTTGAGTACCCACTGAGGTTCCTTTAAAACACACAGGAACTGTGAAACCTATTTCACAGCCACCCAGGACATCCCCACTGCATGCTAGCATTGAGTAAGTGTAAGCCAACTCAGAACAAAATGCACAGTTCACAGGTTAAGGGTTAAAACAGTCTTCCATTCAAGTAGCCCACTGTATGTTCTCAACTTTCTTTTTGTAAAGGATGTCTGTATACACTTTGCAGAGAACATTGTAGGTGAGGACACTGTAAAGTCCACCTCACTCACCAGTCTAATAACTCTGCATGCAAATTAACAGTTGTTACCATTCAAATGGTATTCCAGAATAAAATGAGTACTGATGAAGGACCAACCGCCATGCCTTGATTTCTATTTACTTAATCTATGAAGACTAAAACTAAATGAAAAGCAAGCGCAGTTTCATTTAAACTCTTTCATCTGAGAGCTTGGAAATGGCAGAAGCGTGCTCCTCCTTCATGCTGCTCAAGTACTGTCCTGCTGCGTCTCCGGGAAGTAACAAAGCCACGTGTAAAACAAGCAGGACCCTGCAAAGACTGATCTGTGCAAAGGGCAGTCTGTGCACAGCTCTTGATTACAATGTGTCCCTCCCTTTCCACTGCTTTGGCACAGGAAAGCCTGTTAACAGCTGCAACAAGCAAGATTCCTTCTATAATTGACGCTATTGTCGATTAGATTGCAGAACAGATTGCTGTAATCCTTTTGACGGCACATTTTTTAATAATGCACGGTCTTCTTTGGTTGGGTCTGCCATGGCTGCTTGGTTCAGTACAATAGGTTCGGCTTGATAACTGCACTGTGCACACTGTAGAGAGCTGTGTGCTTGGTCTGGTTCATGAATGTACACAGGGTAGCAGACTAGGGTGTCTCATCTTGGAAATGTCTATTTGATAAATAGTCGCAGGCAGCGCTATCCTAATAAAAAGGAGCTTGCTAAACGAAGTCTCTAACGAATTAAGTTCTTCCGCCCCTAAAGATAAACAGAAAGTGTGATTAATATTCCCTGCACATCCTCCTCCCTCCCAGTGAGACAGCAGGGCTGTTACGATTTCACTCAAGGAGGGATCGTGCTGGGAATCAAGAAAACGAAATCCACACTTTCTACAGGACACATCTATTTTACCACCCTTAACAGAGCTGTGACGAGACCACGGCAGGTATACTCCTACACAACCACTTAAAACGGGGACATAGGCTCCTACTGCATAGCAGTATCACCCATTCCAGGTTTTGAAATGAGCTTCATCAGGCCCAGTGTGTAGGGAACAAGCTCAGGTGTGTCTGATTAAACTCATAGTAAAACCACGAATGGATCAAACTGCTATGCAATGGAGGTCTTATTTCCATCCCTGTACAGTACAAAGTCAACGAGCTGTGGCTGTAACATAATAATCCAGGACAGAAAAAGTACAGGTCTTAAGCAAGTTCCCTCACCAGCTCTGTTCCAAAACCTTTTGGCAATCTCTTAAGTACAGTGAAATCTCACTTATCCTACAGTTCCGATTCACTTGACTTAAATGTTAATAGCCCTTTGATATTAAGGCCACCTCACTATTCAGGTCACATTTAGACAGTTTCCTTGACTGTCCAGTAGAGATTTCACTGTATAACTTAAAACAGCGATGACCGCTGGTCCACCCAACACAAAGGGGTATTACAAGTATAGACAGACTTGATAGAGGGGCCTTGCCAATAAGTTCTTAATCCTTGATATTTTCCAAAAAAAAAAGACGCAGACAACCTGTTCAAATGCATTTGTTTTGGATCCATCAGCATTGTAGATTATCCACGGCAATGCATCTGCTGTGCAACAATATTTTGGAATGTCAGTCATACATGTATACAGTAAGACCTGACAGGTCAGACTCTGATTCAATGAAAGCCTGTGCTGACACTTCTATTGATTGAAGTGTGTGCGTGAAAACTGCACCCAAATGACAGAGCCCACTCCATGGAAAACATTCTGTTAACGAACACAGAGCAAACGAAGCGCCCTGAAATCTGCATATTAATGACAACAGCAGCTGCCTGGCATCAGAAGCTGGATGTGAAAGTTCTGCTTTAACTACAGTAATTGAGAGAGGAATTGGGCTTTGCACTGTGTACCACCATAGACAAGGCAATGAATTCGCTTTTCTGCGAGTTGCAGGGAAGTGACGCGCAGTGAGAAATGGCAGTGGTTTTTAATCCTGACTCCTGCTGCATCATTACAATTAATGATCGAGGTGCAGGCGACAGTTTCACGTTCAAAAGCCATTAAGGATTTACAACCCACTTGGACACAAATAAAACACACTGTTAAACCAATCGTACGTCCGCAGAACATTAAAAGATTAAACTTTCCATCAGTTCTATAGGTTTTCATGTCCCACTTGTAATTTAAAAGGACAGGGCTTCCCACAGTTTCTTTTTTACTTAAATCTCATTAGATAAAGAATGGCAATTATTAAAAGCAATTTTCATCTCTTAGCTGGAATGGCAAAACTCCATAAATATGCGCATATATATTTTCCTAAATCTCTAATGTATTTCGGCGTAATTCTCTTCTCATTTAATCTAATACTCATCAGTGTATAATGACATCAGTGAAAATCCTTCTTTTATTACTGATGCTAAATGTCACCGTTCCAAGGTCTAGAGGGGTGGAAAAGTACCTGATTGAAGCAGATAAGACCCACGTTCAGACGGCAATGCATTCTCATGCACAACAGACTGTAGACTAATACATACAGTATATAGAGCTCAATGAGCCAGTTCTGTGGGGTTCTTTTCCATAACATTGAAGACTGCAACTTGCAGAGAAAGAGGAGTTCTCTCGCAGGCGTTATGAAAACATAACCTCGAAACCTCCTTATAGGTGATGAAAGGACTGCCTTCCCAGAAGAGCACTTTGTTACTGACAGCTAATGACATCTCAAGCTGGGGAAGTTCCCCAGCCTCATTACCCAGTCTGGCTTGAAAACATGATCTCATCGGGGAACAAGCCCGCCCGGAACTGGCTCCCTCCCCAGGTCAGAGGTCGTAATCTTGGATCGTATAAGAAAAACCAAACTGGGGTTCATTTGCAGCGTACTTCAATCTTCAACACAAAGCGTTTAAAGAACACTGCCAACCCCTGCAATCTGTAAAAATCAATTCAGAAATTACAGCTGTTTCTGAAATTGCACCTTTGCAATTGCATGCTATTGTTATTACATGAGTAGAACAGCCTTCCAACACCAACTCCAGAAATGGCAGGTTATTGGCATTTACTGTAAGCAGCTGTCATGTTGTTACCATTAAGCACACAGTGTCCCAGTCATCATAATTACAGGCTACTTTACTGCTTCGTGGCTTTTTTTTTTAGGCTTTTATTTCTGCAAACTTCAAAAGAACTCAGCAGGTCACCAGCCAGCTGCTCCTCAAAATCAATCAGCTGAAAACAATGCATTTTTAAAGCCAATGTCTGTCTGTCTCCCCTTTTGTTCTGATAATTACTGCTGTTGACACCAAGCCATGCAGATCTACGTTTCTTACCCGCACACATCAAGCATTTGACATTTTGCCCTATGGTAACCAACAGTATCATTTTCCTGGCTAGTTTATCTTGAGCATATGGCTCCATCTGTCCCTCCGTCTGTCACACTCTGCATGGTGAGCACTATTACAGCCAGGATTCTGCACCAATCTTCACCACACTTTTACCAGACACTCCCCTGCAAACGTTTGGGCTATAATCTGATAAACTCTCCATTTCATACGCAACATTTTTAACCCTTCAGTTATGGTGTGATTATTACACGACAGTGATGACCGTGTGCACTGGCTAAACTCTCCTGTGAAAAGTAAATGAGAGCTTGATTACGAGGAACTGTAACAACTTAATGTAACCCTAACCCTATTCTTTAGGCAGAATATGGGGTTTTGCTCTGGGTACTGCATAGCACAGTCTGAAAGCACTAGCACTACCAATTACTATAGAACACGAAAGCTAATGTGGGATCAGTTAGTATTGATCGTTTACTCCACTGGGATTCTGTTATTTTCTGGATGCCAATAGTCACAGAACAAACACTGTTTTTTTTTGTTTTTTTTCTCACAGTCAGCAAAAGGAATACATATTTAGCATAATTACCCATCTAATTTAATTAAACTGAACTTGGAAATATGTTTTTTCCTCATTAGTGGTTCTATACAGCTGTTCTAATATCTGATACGTTGTAATCTGTGTAAAATTTACATTATGTGAAAAATTAGTTGAAACGTGACTTTTACTGAATTTCTCCCGCACTTTAACAGAAGAGGAAAAACAGCCTTCATGTTATGTGACTATAAAAGACATGCCTTTACATCCGAGATCATCTTTGCCAAGGTTGAAACACAAGTCCTAACCCATTGCAGGCACGCTCACTGGGGCACACACCTGCACCGGTTGACCTTACTGGGAGGTATATGATCTGCACCAGGAGCCGGACCCACTTGAGGCAACCAGATCCTGCAGTTTGCATGGGGTGGAGGCTTGGCGCAATCAGGCGACCCCGTGGCCCCGCAAGCAAGCATCTTAACCACAATGCAAGAGAGCCGGGCTCGTCTGCATTCATGGTTTTAGAGCTTTTAACCTCATCTCACCGACGGCGCAGAATTCGCAGTGAATCACACAACCTGATGCATCCCACTGAACCCCAAATGCTAATCCATTCCTTCAAGCTCCGAAGCAACTGTAGCGAAACCCACACCCAGAACTGTGCAAGCGAGTGTCTGTGAGTAATCTGCCTATAAAATGACAGGATGTGCACGCTTCAATAGGCATTCTGCAAGATGTATGTGATGAAAGTTTACATTGTAAACACAAGTGTCACTTCAAGGGTTAAATATATTTAGCCCACTTTTCATTTCCAAACCCACGCCTCAATTCTTCAGTCTGATCTGATCTGACAGTTGCCCTGTTAGTACTGACATCCCAGAGAGAAGTGTATTAATAATTCAAACAGCCCTCATCTGTTGCAGCTGAATCAGACACACAGTACCCAACACAAGACTAGAAAAAAGTCATGCAATATCCAGTTTGCAGGTTCATTAAAAAAAACTTATGCAATGCTTTTCTGGGGGGGGTTGTTGATACAGATAAACACATCTGCTGGCAAATGAAACAGTACAATCAGATCAGAAAAATATCTTCCTCAGTCGCTTTGCTAAGGCTGGAAGCATCATCGCTTGGTTTAGAAACACATTTGCAGCAGAAAAATGTTGATATTTGCAGTAGAAAAAACGATGGTTATGGACATTTTGTTCATAGGAACAGGAACCATTATATATCTTAATGATGGTGTTTACAATGCAGCATAACAGGAACAGTGTCAATACCGTAAAGTACCTAACGCTGGTAAACCGCAAAGTCATTACCGTAATGTACCTAACGCAGCTAAACTGTAAAACCGCTATAGCGCCTCGCCCCTGCTAGTTACTGCATAGTGACAGTAAAAGAGAGATCTATCCTTTTTGTTACCAAGGCTGTTTTCCTGTTTTGTTTTTAATGTCAAGAGTTCAGTGAAAGCAAGAATAACTCCCTCCAGACGTCAACACACAAAGGCCATCGCGTTGAGACACGCTTCTCTGCTGTCTTGCTGACAAACTAAATGAAAGAGCATTCATTTCAGATAAGAGACGCGAGAGTAGAGAGCAGAGAACTCTATAATTTAAAACAAGAAACGCTGCCACGCTCCTCGCAGCACAACAAAAGAGCCTGATAAACAACTCACACTGGAGCGGCTGGCACAGCAATAAACAACAGCACAGGTCTTGAGGGAGGCAGCAGGGTGGATAAACACTGCCTCAAAGGAGGAGGAGAGGGGGAGGAGGGAGGGGGCTAGAGCACCAACGCAAGGCAAGGGCCAAATGATTATTCTATTATTCGGATGAGCTTTCCACAGGTGACATTCATTGGGGTGGACTGGCATAACTTACCATTTGAAACAAGTGAAGAGAAAGTTGCTTGGGTTTGTGTGGATCTACAGAAAGCAAGAAAAGCAACAATCCTGAAAAACCCTTTCTTTCACAGCACTTTCTTTCAGACTGTCTCAGGGATGGAAATACAGTAAGACTCCCATTACAAAGAGTTTTGATCACGTCTTAGTTTTACTGTGAGTTTAATAAGACACACCTGAGCTTGTTACCTGTACGAGCTCGTATTAAAACCTGGACTGAGTGAAACTGCTCTGCTGTAGGAGTCGTATTTCCATCGCTGCTGTCCATGTTTATGGAATAATTTAGAACTGTGTGTTTTCCCTTCGAACAGCCCACAATTTTCAAGGCGCATACAGGTACTCATTTGCTTCTGTTGCTACTAAATTGAAAAGCTCCTGCAGAAGCTGGAGAACGGACTATGAAACTCAGACTTTGATACCATAAAACTGCAAAATGAGAATGGGACATTCCAGTCCCAATCTTAAACATTAAAAACAAATCGACGCAGGCGGACCAGAAAGCTGAACGAATATATAAAATCCTGGTGTGTTTACTGCGACGCTTTCATCTAGTTTAGCTTAGTCTTCAGACCTTTAACATTTCAGTTCCCCATTTCAGGTACTCTTAGCTTTGTCACTATTTCACTAGCAGCAGTAGGAGGTTATTACAATGTCAAGCTCCGCTACAGATGAATCTGGTATCTGTTATAACATTTTACAGACAATACGCATTTAAAGTTACAGGGTTATATTGATCAAACCTCAGAACTCGCACCCACCAAATCAGGAAGCTCTGTTACAGAACATTACAGTAGCTGGCAGCGAAACATAGACTGTCTACCTTAAAAAAAAAAAAAAAAAAAAGCAAAGCAGAATAAAAACAAAACATTTAAATCCTCAATAAAGGCATTCCAAGTGAAAGAAGGGAAGAAACAGCTGCTTGGGTTTGTGTGGATCGCTGTTCTCCTCCACACTTAGGTTTGTGAAGCAGCGATCATCACAAACCCAAGCAGCTGTTTCTTCACTTGCTTCCCTCAAAACGGTAAATTAGCCTAGTCAACAGCGATGACCCTCGCCTGTGGAGAGCTGATCTGAACAACCATTTCGTACAGCATTAGTTACCAATCATTACCTTGGCAGGTGACCTGTGGTCTACACAATTACCCTCCAGGCAGTCACCTACCCGGCACGAACACCTCAAACCAGGGTAAGGGTTCTATTGCTGAAAGAACAAAGTCGTAGATGCCACAATAAGGCATGATGATATACAGTCACCTGCTGTACTGCATGTAGGTCACTGCCACTGTGTCTTGCAATGGCAGACAGGCATTCTCTCTAATCTACTGCGCAGCATCTTCCATTGAATTTCCCAACCTTGTTGCAGCACAGAGCACAGCTCAACAGGATATCTTCACCAGCAGGAGACCTACTGTGTCAGGGTATGACATTTTCCTTTCTGAAACGATGCATCAAACAAAAGTCTCCCTGTCTGTTGGAGAATGAATGAATGAAGGAATGAATTAAATTGATATCAGGTTTCTCCTTGGAAACACATCTGCTTCACCCCCAACCACTACTGTCATAAAAAGACATCTACAGGTACATACTTCAAACACCCTTCTGTTTTCACTTCCCAGATTGCACATTATCTAAGGACGTGTATATGTTCAAGGCATGACATCAGCAAGGGCATCTAAGACAGTACTGAACCTACTTGCGTGTTGTTTTTTAACCTCATAACCCATTGCATTTTGCATGCTCTAATCTTCTCGTACAGTAAGTGCTGTGCCTGAACGCTGTGGACTCTAATCACTTTTCTGTGTTACTGCAGCCCATTTAAAAACACACTGTCCTTGTTGCTATGCAAAAAGCTGTACCCTGCAACGGCAGAAAAAAAGAATTGCATTCAGCGAGCCTCATGTGTCTATCATTAAATTAATTCAGGAGGTCGAACTGCAGATGCCAGCTCTTGTATCTGGATAACCCTGTATAATCCCTAGATTAAAATCAATGCCAGAAATGTTGTGCAAAACAGAGCCCTCGACTGCAACAGCCCACGACAAGCTTCGTTAAGAAAACGGTGCCATGCGGTTTAAGACAACATGAGACAAACACCACTGATCTGAAAAACACTTTCCCCCTGCAACTGATCTGACGTGCAGTGGAACACAATGACATTTAAGACAGCAGCACTGAATTCAGCAGCTCCAGGCATCACAGTGCCTAACGAACACAGCATGCATGTGTGCATCACACAAACACCTTTCTTATTAAAATACCTAACCTTCAGTTTAAAAACCATTTGGACAGAATCACTCTGAAGCACTAGTGCTATATACAGCGCTGTTCCCTGACCCTTTCATTCATTGTCTCTCTATTTACCTCTTGGATCGTCGCAGCATGTTGGTGTCAGGAAGGGAGAAATTGGATAGCACTGTCCAGAACGAGTCAGACATGATCCCTTGGAGCTGTCATTGCTGTAGAAAACTCAGCGTAAAGGAGGCATAAGTGAGTCTGGCAGCAGCAACTCAGAGAGGGTGCAGGAGATTTCCTACGGAGCCAGCAGAGCAGAGAGACAGGAGGGCAGGGGAGCACTGCTGCTGATCTGATGCTTCTGCTTTCGTTGTCTGCCCACTGTGTGTGGTGTTCTCTCTGTCTCTGTCTGTCTCTCTCTCTCTTTCTCTCCCTCTGTCTGAATTTAAAGTTGTATTACTGCACTGTAGCTTCAACAGCCTGCTGTTAACGGCATTCATTTAGAGGACACGATACATGGCACGCAGTCATCTGACATGCCCACAGAGTACAATGGTTGTCATAATGGGATATCGCTGCATGCAATGTGCCTGTACAAATCAATGTATTAAAAGCAGCAAGTCTCAGCAGCATACATTTATTTTTTAATTTGGAATCGCCAATTGGATGTGCCACTGGAGAGTCCCAGCAGCATGAACTCTTAAAGGTCATCTTATTGTTATGCAATAAGCAGGAGGGCATCTTTAGCAGTCAAAGATTTTTTTTGTGCAGTTTAATTCTTATCATTTTTAATTTGCAGTGGAGAGATTGGCTAGTTTATTAACCAGACCACAGCCGGGTCCAAATCATCATGGATTTTATTGAATTATTATTATGATGTGTACTGTAGGTTGGCCTTGCATGCTACAAAGGGTTCCTAACTGGGCTAGGTGCCTGCAGTGGTTATTGGTCTTGTAATGCTTCTTTGTTCAGGGTTCATTTTCCAGAAAATGTGCTAACCACACTGCATACACCTCCCATTGGTCAGGTTACTTGACAATGCCTTGCATCTTCATGAGCGTTTGCACTGCGTGCAGCAGGTAAGAGCTTGAGAGTGTGGTCAGACAGGCAACCTTTGAAACCGGTACAGGCACACAAAGAGGGTCCTCATAATCCCACAAATGAGTGCAGGAACAGGTTAAAAACATTCACATGCAATCTAAGGTTTATCAGGGTGTAGCCAAATTCAACACCTGTACAGGGGGCTAGGCGTGTATGAGAAGAGCTGGGTGAAGACTGCTGCAAAATAAGGAGGTTATCATGTTCACCCGGTATAGTATAATGGACAGAGAGACGCGATCAGCGTATAAGGGTCCCTTTTTTTTAACAAGGACCCTAAAAATGTATTCTAATACAATTTTTAAAAATGCAATTAAAAAAAAAAACACAACATTCTCTTCAAGTGAACACCATGCTGGCTTTCAGATTCATTTGAGTGCAAGTCTTTTCCTAGGAAGCTGTACCTCTGAGACGTGTGCCCGCAGTATATAAATGCAGCTGCAGTACTGTAAATAGCCTTGAATTCAATCTTGTAATCCCACTGCAGATGGATAATGAGACACTGACCTGCTGTACTGTAGCTGCTTTACTAATTTCTCCTGCTTTTCATTTGCAGACCCAGTCATGAACACCAACAGGATGATAGGCACACGCTGAACGCTATACTGGAGTTTATCCATTAGAGGCTTCCAAAGCATGAGGCTGTACGCATTGCATTCGCTTTCTTACAATTACAAGAAGTTTATTCTATAAAAGTGAGTTATTTATTACTTATTATAGAAAATGCTACAATTTATATTGTGAACCGAGAATGTAAATCAAGTCATGCAAACACTGGGCAGATGGCAAGCTGAATATTTCAACCATGGACAGAGATCATTATTGTCAAAAATGACCTACAAGACCTACAAAACTGAACGTAAAGGCTCCGAGTGCTAGAACAATGTTCTCGTTTTGAAGTTTCCCTGTCCACAGTCACTTCAAAACGAGAGCACTGCACCAGCTTTTTATATTATCTTCATCCTAGCAGCTTCAGCTGACGCTGTTATCAGGACGTACAGGATGAAACAGGTACTGCGTCATGTGTGAGTGGAGAATAGGAAAACCAGGCTTACATTAAAGAAGATCTGGCCTTGCAGAGAATCAGTGGTGAAATAAAGGAAGAGATGGGCCAACGGTGCCAGCTTACATACTGCACTACATGATCCAGCACAGCCTGCAAGAGGCATTTCAACCTGGGAGCTTGAACAATGTAATAGAAATCAAGAGGCTGAAAAAAACCGAACATAAAGCAGTGTAACAGCAACACAGTAAACAAGCTTCAAATAGCCAGCTGCTGAAAAGAAGATACAGTAAGAGTGAGTGAGACTGGACCAAATGCATAGTGAAACAGATCACACTACAGCAGCAAACCATGGAAAGCACAAAGGCAGAGACTGAAGGAAAGCATTAACTGCCCTGGAACGAGAACAGGGAGAAGAACAACAATTCAAAAGAACACAGCCAGGTTTGTTATCCTCAACGCAAACTGGATCAAAAAAGCACTGATAACCTGAATAAATATTAGACAGTGCATTCTGCCTTGGGAAGTAATTGCTTGATGATAATATTCACATGTGTAAATGCAGATTAAAGAATTATATTATATTACATTAAAGAACTGTGCTGTGGTGAAGAGCACTCCAGGCTTACCCTTTACTGAGCAGCAAAACACTGTATCAAGCACAACGCGTCTCAAGAAACTCTGCTACAGTCCAAGGTGCAAGCCCTGTGGGTGCAGCTCATGCTGTTCAATAAAAGTAGGGAGAGAGAGAGAGAGCGAGAGAGCGAGCAAGAGAGCGAGAGAGAAACAATTTATCCTGCGAAGGGGCTTGCTGGAATATAAAACAGGGCTCTTCAGCTATCGCAGAACCCATGGAAGGATTAGCAGGAGAGCGCTACTGTATTGTGGTCTTGGTGTATGACTACAAAATAATAGAAACTAGGATAGCAGGGCCCTGTAAACACACTACACCGCCCCCTCTCCCCCTCTCCAAATCATATGGAAGATCACAGTCTACAAGGTTATGTTTGTATTATTATATACCAGTATTTATTTAATATTATGCAGAGAAGGACTGGTTTTAAACTCTTTTGATTTTGCCTCAGTGATGAGGACTGCGATGGATAACAGGAACCTCAGAACCCATGCCAGGGGGCCTAGCCAGCTCACTGACTCTGTAGTGCTGTTATACTGAGCATGAAGCTAAGATTAAAAAGAGAACAAAAGAATAGAGATGACTCCCGAGTGAAAATACAAACACACACTGTACAGAGCACACCGCCAGCTCTGCAGGGAGAAAAATAAGGGTCACAGTCTAAAACACACACAATACTGCACCTTTGTTTGTTTGTTACTTTTTATTTTTATATCTGTCCTGCAACACAGGGCTAATTTATTGTACAGAACACAACCAAACACACACTGCTGTACATTATTTCCTGTAGCTTTAATCATCTACGCATGACTTTTTTTTCTTTCTGAAAATAAAAATGATATTGGAGAATTATCTTTTAAAACAGCAGTGATGTTGAGAAATGGCACCCCCTGGTGTAAAGTCAGCAGAACAACAAGACTCTTACCGCATTTTTATTAATAGTTTATTAATAATAGACACAAAAAAACCCTGTTGGTATTAATTGTTCAGTCTTATGCTAAGAATTTTTGATCTCTCAAGACAAACAGTACTCAGTTGATTGCACAAGATATGCCATTCAGTTCTCCAATCTTTAGCTATGCTGTCGGTAATTCTTCCAATACAAAATTGAATTGCAAATATCAGGGAGGATTATCTGGTGAAATGGGTTTCGAATGAACGGAAAATCACTCTGAGTGAGTCAGCCTTGTCTTAACACACCAACAACAAGCCAGCTGGTATAAGTGTTCTGCATTGTGAAAACACCAGGGAAGTACATTACCTGGGATAGATGAACAAATGGCACACGGCTGACTGGTGCTGTAGCAGTGCAGCACTCACTGTCACAGCTTATCTCTTAGACGCTTCGGACGGAATGGGCCACGGCTGACTGGTGCTGTAGCAGTGCAGCACTCACTGTCACAGCTTATCTCTTAGACGCTTCAGACGGAATGGGCCACGGCTGACTGGTGCTGTAGCAGTGCAGCACTCACTGTCACAGCTTATCTCTTAGACGCTTCGGACGGAAACAAAAAAGTAAAACGCAAATATGCATTTGAAAGCTACAGTATAAGCCTTGATCTGCCTGACTACATCAGGGATAAAACTACTGTACAGTACCGGTGGAAGAATTGTGCAACACAGATTCACTGTTATTTACAGCAAAGCGTTCTATTGAGTGCACAGCCTTTAAAACAGAGCGTACACAAACTGATGATGAGGACGGCTTAGTAATCAGACCGCATGACTGAAGTATCCAAAAAAAAACAACACACACATGCGTTTGCCTCCGATTGGAAGCCAGCACACACAGCTGCACTCCATGCTAAATCCTTACCTCCAATGGAAAAGGTTAACCACAGCCAGGCTCAGGGGGCTGAAGAGGTTCAGCTGGCCCGGGAGGAAGCCCAGGGGAGAGGTGGAGACGGGCACGTCTGCGCCGGCCGGGACGTGGAGGTGCAGGGGCCTGTGCCCCGGGGACGAGGGAGAAAGGAGCTGCTGCAGGACATCGCTGCTGTGGCAACGGTAGTGTGCCGCAGGCAAGATTCTAACCAAGCAAAGCCAAATCAGAAACTTGATCAGGGATCTCTGCTAGGGAGCTCTGCCCTGTGCACAGTACACAACTCCCTTTAAAGATCACATTCAAATAAACCAGCCCAATCAGCGAATAAAAAAAACATTCTCGGCACAATCTGACAACTTTACCTTTGGAAATAAGCCAGGTACTAGCATACAGCTTTTTTGATGCCTATTGCAGTCCCTGATAAATCTGACACCTTCTTAAAGGAAGAGAGACGTACCATTTATTAACATGACCAACAATGTGCTTAGTGTATGTGATGCTGCTGCTCTCCCCCAGAGGGAGCCAGGACTGGGGGGCCCTTTGAACACAATCCAGTCTGCACACATTCTGACTTGAATTTCCATTAGCCAACATAGGAAAACATTACATGAAATACAACAGAAAAAAGAGCAGCTGTTTATAAAAGATTTTTAAAGGCTGTGGAGGTGTAGTGCTTTGCACTCTCTTATTCGAATTCCTCTGGCGACGAGGATTGCAGGTGCAAACTGTCTTTCTGATAAACGGAGTTGTTTAACCAATGAAGTAAAATACAGTACTTGTGTTTTAACTGCCTTTCCTGTGTGCTAGTATACTCAGGAATGGACTGAGTTACTACTTGCATTACTCTTCTATTATTGTGCCACAGTAAAAAGATTGGATCGGTAGGTGTTCAGAAAATATCACGTACAATAACAAGGACTGAAAGTAATGGTATCAAGTATCAGGTATAATGGGTTAAGGAAGCAGGTGCGCAGTCAGCAAATCCAGCTCAGGCTTTAATGCAATTTGAAAGACACCTGCCACACGCTGCTTTAAGCTCTGTTAATTACAATCCCGTGTGAAGGACTGTCTGATCACACAGGCTGCGGAGATCTCCTGCAGGTAATCCAGCCTCAGCGAAGCCTGCCTGATCATACGCGCTGGCCATCGGAAAAATTGCAGACATCAGTGTGTCAGACCCAGCAGATTTCCAGCCCTGTAGTTACAAACGCTGTGCTATTTGGTTCAAGTCAGAGAAGCTGCAAGCCGAGTACAGAGTCTTTGGCGGCTGTTTAGAGAAACGAGATGATCATGTACACCAAGCGGACCAGCAACTGGGGTGAGAGGGTTTTATAGCTCTGAGAGGAGAATGAATAGGAATAAGTAGGGGTTTGAATTCTGTGCTCAGAGAACTATGCATAGAAAAGTAAAACATGTCAAGTGGAGATGACTGAGTGTTTGAAAGATAAGTTCAAAGACATGGTTTCAACATGTACTATACCAAGCTCTGGCAAGAGAATATGTATGTACCGACCTATATTTAAACTATGGTGTATATCTTAAAGTGATGGCTAGGAGAGAAGCAGAATGACCTGTTTGTCAGATAAAAGGAAGTAGTTAAGGGGCCCCTGCTTATGTGAAACGACAGGCTTTCAGTATAAATGTGGAGTTCTGAGACACTCAGAGACGATCACAACACCTCCAGATCTCCTCTCCACCCCTGAAGGAGTCCTATACTGAGACGATCATAACACCTCCAGATCTCCTCTCCACCCCTGAAGAAGTCCTACACTGAGACGATCATAACACCTCCAGATCTCCTCTCCACCCCTGAAGAAGTCCTACACTGAGATGATCGTAACACCTCCAGATCTCCTCTCCACCCCCTGAAGGAGTCCTATACTGAGGAAGATCATAACACCTCCAGATCTCCTCTCCACCCCTGAAGGAGTCCTATACTGAGATGATCATAACACCTCCAGATCTCCTCTCCACCCCCTGAAGGAGTCCTATACTGAGGAAGATCATAACACCTCCAGATCTCCTCTCCACCCCTGAAGGAGTCCTATACTGAGACGATCATAACACCTCCAGATCTCCTCTCCACCCCCTGAAGGAGTCCTATACTGAGATGATCATAACACCTCCAGATCTCCTCTCCACCCCCTGAAGGAGTCCTACACCGTCTTTTTCCTTTTGAAAAATGATCTCCTGTTTGAGATTAAATGAATAAAGGGCAATTAGGCAGTGGGTAAGGTTAGCCACAGCCTTCTTCCATCAATCATTTTCACACATGACATGAACGTGCCTCTCAAGCCCTGAGCAGAACCCTGGAATTCCAGCCTCCCCAAATACAAAAGCATGCCAAACTGCACATGCACACTAATATGGGTACTGTTTATACAGGCCATGAACTGCCAAGGAGTGGAAGCATTCTCACATTCAAAAGGTGTGCCCAGAATAAACTTGTTTACAAGAATTAGAAATCTTTTCTTGTTCTTCTGATCCTGTTACCAGAAGACTGTTTAAAGAAACACATTCATGGTATAGAAAGGCATGTAAATTGAAATGCACACTGTGTAGTGTTCTGTCGTATAGATGTAGTCTATTTGTTTATACTGTCCCAGTATTGCTGGGGAAGTCTTTCAAGTAACACATTGTATCTTTTTACTGTCAGTGCCTGCGGTCCATACAAATCATCAATTCAAAAGGAGCTGCATTGCTTGTCCTGATCCCAAACTGGAACACACTACAGTATATATTAGTTCTATATAAAAGAATCCAGATTTATGCTCTGTAGCCACACACACACACACACACACACACACACACACACACACACACACACACCCTTTCTTTCTGGGAAGGTATGGTAAGCAGCGCCACACAGTAACAGGCAGAAAAAACAAAGCTCTGTCACTTTACCTGCCGGTGATCTCAACTCAACTTGAGGTCATTCGTTGGTCATGCTGATAAATGAACAGATCTCAAGCACGCTGCTTTAGAGTTCTTTTCAATGCTTGAGGTGAACTGTTTTAGAGTTCACACAATAGTTACACCACTCAGAAGCGAGTGCTTACTGGATCTGCAGACTGGGGGCTCCGGGGCGCTCTCTCCTCTTCTTCATGACTGGATTACTGATGCTCAGCCTCGCAGCCAGGGAGCCAGAGGAAGAACGGACAGCTGGCAGCTATCAGGAGTCACTGGAGGAATCCAGCCATCACATGTACTGGACAATACTGAAAATAATTACAGCGACAACCAGCACTCTCAAACCTGGCTTCAAACACACACATTCTAGACCTGGTTGATTCTGGGAGGGCCAAAGCAACGCAAACTCTACTGCACAGTGCTGAGCTTCAAGCTAGATCAACACTTTTTTTTGTAAAATGACTCAAGACAGAGCTGTATACAGTAATTATATATCCCAAAGTAGCCACGCTGGGTTAATCGCAATACAACACACAAGCTCCTAGCTACCTTGATGCACACTTCACTCTAGAAGTTGGTGTTAACCCACAACATACTGAACTGGCCTGACTGTACAGCTCAAAACAGGAGACAAACTAAATAGTCCTGGCAGAAAAGCCAGCAGGCACTTGCTGAGCTCCGAGCTGCGCTATACCTTAAAGGAAAAGGCAGACACCAAATTCTATTATTAGTTTTGCTGCTCAGTGACAAACATGGTTGGAAGTGAAGCTACAGAGAGAGAGACGGACAGGCTGAGAGCAATGTTTACCTGTAACAGAATCAATAAACCAAGTGAACTGAAAGAAAGTTACTGATCAAGAACAAAACCAAATAGGCAGTTATATAACGGGGCCCCCAGACATAAGCTCAGGAAACCAAGGAGCTCTATATTCACAGGCACAAGCTCCCAACACTACCTGCCCAGACAGATCTGGTAACACTGCAAGTACCTGTTGCAGCCTCGCTCTCTGTACAGCTAACTGGTCCTGAAGGTCCGGCATCTCCAGTCCAAACGGACTCACAACACGAGTGATAAGCTTAGTGCATCAATAACATTACTGCAGACCCTGCTGCAACCAGCATGCACTAAACATGGAGTGCTGGGACACAGCGCTGTGAAGAAATCCCACACCCAGCAACACGCAGCTGTTGCCCGGCTTAGCCAGACCTCCTAGGGCTTTGAGTAACCCCCTCCATTCCTGGAATCAGCAGCACAGAGCTCCCTGCACTTCCCAGCAACCTGCTATCTATAAACAGCACCACGCTAATTACGAAGACAAGGACAGTAGATAGAGAGCTGCAGTCTGTTCTGGGTCCGCTGGGATCCCATGCATTGCTAATGTATAAAAGACTATTACAGTACCATGTACTTCACCCTTAGTTCAGGATATGGATATGGATCCTGCTAAATAAATACAGGGTTGCCTAGATACCTGCAGGCTCCTTTCATAGGAGATCAGCTGTGAAAGAACTCACTCACCTCTCACAAACAAAACACACTAACACAGACTAACTGTGAAAGAACTCCCTCACCTCTCACAAACAAAACACACTAACACAGATTAGCTAGTGGTCCGGTCACAGCTCACCAGTAACGTACACTTACTTTGAGGAAACTGAAATGAAATACACATGAAAGAATGCAACAAATTGAAATAACTGTAAAAGCAAAGAAACTGTAACTATACATAATGTAATAATGCAAGGAAACTGCTTCTTAGTCTGGTAGACTACTGCTATGCGTCATTAATCTTTTTCAATGAGATTTCAACAGACTCAGTGCTGTGATATTGAAGTGTTTATTCTTTCAAATCCCTGCGTTGTTCACTTTGCATTTTTTTGGATAAGGCACGTTATCAGTGTTTACAGAACTGCAGCTGCCAAGAAAAGCCTGCCTCTAAACTTCCACCCTGCACACTGGTATTTCTAATATTTGCAGCATGAAATCACCTTTTTTTAAGCAAAGTTTAGCAGCCAACAAGCTGCCCGCATTGTAGTGTAGATTTCAGGAGAGTATGTAATGTAATAGCAAAGCTGATACTTACAAACTGCCTCTTCTGGGGAGACTCAGTTCCTTCTGTAAAAAAAAAAGGAGATCTAGAATGAATATTCAAACATCCAGAAAATTGTAATGTTTCCAAAGCAGTACACACCACAAGACAGGGAATTGAGTCCCAATGCCCTGTATGAACAGGAACAGAAATAAGAGTCCTATTGCATAGCAGTTTCCTGATTAGCCACAGTGTACAGGCAACAAGCTCAGGTGGGTCTGATTAAACTCATAGTAAAACCAGGAATGGATCAAACTGCTGTGTAGTGGGAGTCTTATTTCCATCTCTGATGAGGGTTGTGCAACTTTGCTTATTGGCATTGTCCTGAGATGTCCGCAGAGGGCACTGTGCCTTGTGTCATGTGTGGGCAAGGTACTGTAGCGAAGGAATGGACAGTGACCAAAAGAATAAATTATGATACAATCCAGATTTTGTGTTACAAAATAGAGGTATTAAAACCTAGGAGTTAATATTGAATAGGACACACAGTGTATAACCAGGACGGAGAATTCAATCAGTCACAAAAGTGCTCTCTCTTTATTTCGCTTTATATCTGACTCACACATCGAAACATGTCAAAATATTGAAAACAGTGAATTAGCAAAGGGCAGTTACACAGGTAAATACAGGACTTTTATACACTGTACTGGCATCCTGGCCAAACAGTAAACGAACTAAATGACAGAGCTTCCTCAATACCGAGGTGAACTATTGAGGAATCAGTAGTTAATATTCAGCCCTAGAGCATACAGAAAGCTGGCACTGCTGGACCTACTGCACACAGTCCCCAGTGGATCAGCAAGCACATCTGTGCCTCTCTGCTGTGTTGTGGTTAGCATAGCTGCAGCTGAACCACTAGATGTCAGCACTGTACTTTGCCGTCACAGTGAAAACGAAACCAGTTTTACATTATGAATACAAAGCACTGGTTAAATACAAGCTGAAAAAGAAAAAAACTGAAAGAATTCCAAGTGAACTTACTGACTGTACAGGGTTAAACACAGCTTACCAGCTTTGAGGCTGCAACACTGCCCCAACAACCCAGCTCATGCCCATGCATGGTACAGAGTGTGGGGGGGGGGGTGTCAGTGTGCGTAACAGACTCCGGTGATACTGAGTAAGACAGAGCAGGCCATATAGTCATTAATAATATTTAATGACATAATCCAAGTGGCTTTTGTGTCCATCCTGTAGTCCATCAGGATTCAGCAGATCTCAGCTCCACTCTCTCCCAAGGTGGGACGCCCGATCCTCTCTGTGTTTACTTCCACAAGCGTTTTTAAAGGCTTGTCACTCACGTGAGGAGCACCCTGTATTCTGTGTTCACTCAGACAGACTGCAGGGTTACTGCTCGAGGTAACCAACAGCAACACACTCTTCTAGTTAGAATATCAATACAATACAGCGGAGTCCATCTGAAATGATCTGAACACTGGGTCACTATATTACCCTGCCCGCATTACCACTAAAAACAATAACCATTTAGTGGAACGAAGTGTGTGAAAGAGCAGACTTATATTTCATGGTGGCATTTTTACCTGTTATTAGAAGCCAGCATTCAGGTAAAGACTTTCAGTAGCTTAAAAGGAAGTTTTAATTAGTGGAGGACATGGGGGGGGGATCTAGCACAATTGACAATAATATTTATTCTAATTTAATGCAAATTGTTATTTAAAAAAAAATAAAAATAAAAAAAAAGGCTGTCTTGAGATAAGCACTTGTTTTTTGTTAACAGAGTAAAAATAAAAACCAGGTCTCAGACAGTCAGTCAGAGCAAAAAGGACAGCTGAAGTGACAGAGAGCAGAGGTCAGGAGAGTTTCTCTGTTCCAGAGTTCAGAGGGACACCAGAGCAAGCCTCCCATGGCTCTTCACTGGAGGGAATTAACACACCACCTGCACTACAGCGGTAGTCTGGAACACCTCCGTGCTGCTCACGGAAACACAAGCCTGGCTAAGAACTCCACCGAGCTGATCACAGAGCACTGCCCAGTCACCTTGTACCACCGTCTCCACCCACACTCCGCTCTCAGCACAAAGCACAGCGGGGGCAGGAGCTGCTGGACAGACCCCCACACACCGCTCACAACTTATCCTGTGTGCTCAGCTTTCATAACGGCCTCTGACACAGTGAACGTTTTGATGGAGAGTGAGATTGCTGCTGACACTCTGAAGGCAATATGTTTTCAACAATATCGAATGGTCAAAAATACAATGAATTGCCCTAAATGCAATCCTTCTATGGTCCTACCCCTAACACTAATGTTCAGGCAGGTGTGTTTATGTGTTGTAATTAAGAACTGATTGAAATCTTAAGCTCCTTTTTATCTACTCCTATAACAAGCAAGCAGTTGCACTGAACCGCCTGCTGCACACATGCAGAAGTCAGAGTGCTGCTTTCACTGAAGACTACTGTACCTGCGAAAGATCTGGATGCCCTGTCCGCTTGGGGGGGGGACACGACACAGAGAATGGAAGGCAAAGCTTCAATGTAACAGCAACATCTTCAGAGTCTATAGATCCCAGATTAGAGACCTGGGGCATTACTGGATAAAGCTCACATGTACCTATGCTCATATGTGACTGTCCATACTGAAGGCTACACAATACACTGTGCAATTGAACTTGTGTCCGCTGCATCGACAACAAGGACAAGCACGAAACACATGCACGACTACAGATTGAATCTGGAAGAGGAATGTGTCTCGTCCCATATCTAATACCAGACTGTGTTTTCTAATTAGAACAGATCCCTTCCAGACTGATTGCATTACGTACGGAGGGGCTTGTTATTTAAGATAATCACACATCACTCTGTGTTACTGCCAGAGTCTCCGGGGAGGAGGGGTGCCTGTCTTCTGGGACGGATTTCGCCCTGCACAATCTCGTGAACCCTGCCGTAAATTAATTTTAAGAGGAAAGAAAATGAAATTAGCCTGAGTGACAGGCTGGACCCGAGCAGCAAGAAGCAATCCGCACAATGGATACATCTATCCAGCATGACAGCATGCCAAAGTGCAGGGCAATTTAATTAAGGAGATGGGAAATTGAGTCAGACAAGCTTAAACCAGGACAATCAAGCAAACAGCGCTGTACAAGATCTGAATCTAGCCAAACTGATGGACTGATTTGACTTGAACTGAGGCAGTAATCTTCTGACTGTACAGCAGGTAGTCTCCACTTGAGGCAAATACTGTAATTATTATACAAGGTAATTTTGAGAACCTTGTCTTCTAGTTGCTGGATGAACACGTCACCTCCAGCTGCAGCACTCTTGCTCATTATGCAATGCAGTGACATCATCCTGCAACAGCCATGATGCAATGCAACAGTCAGTTAAGTATTACCTGCAATGACATCAGCACCCTGCTCCTTGGAAGCTATCCTATATTGCTTCTGTATGCATCCTAGCAAGTGGGTATTTTCTTTTTTTTTTTTTTTGTATTGATAAATCTATATTTCGGATTTGTCATAGGCAAATAAATATTTAAAAACCCAGACAGTGCAAGACAAACAGAGCAAGCCTTTCACCAAGTTTATTACAGAATGACTGATGTGCCTGGAAGTTAGATGTTACAGACCTCACAAACTTAATTCAGCCTGTCCAAAAGTGACAGGGAGAGGATGGCGCTGTGCTAACAAGCAGATATCTATCACGACAGCAATCGCTCAGGAGAGAGAAATTAACAGGGTCTTTTTTTTTCCCTTTCATTTATTTTTCACTTTAAAATAAACATACGGTCCAGAGCTCCGAGCTTGTTAAGAGTCCAACACTGTAGATTTATAGAAATCTATGACAGGAAGAAAAGGAATCTGACATATCTATGCTTACTTGTGCATGAAATCCTAAATTTCAGTTATTAAAACACTATTTCAAGGACAAGGCACCATCTGTGGCACTGCGTCAGTCTGCTGGCACTGTCCATGCCCCACATCACTGCGCTGAGATCTAATCCAGTTCATCAGCTGGAGAGCAAGCTGTGGCACTAGAGCACAAAGTCCGGGCAGGGCGGACAGTTACTGCACTGTGTACTGTAGCTCATGGTGATGCCTTTACTGTTCGGACTGCTTCCAATTCATTCACATCAAACCTACTGTTGTGACAGCATCCGATTCTGCAAAGGTTTGTTAGCAGAATCGTATAGGATACATTATACCACAGTGGAATGGACTGTTCCACTTTCTTCGATAGGGATTCCAGATCGGGAGAGGGGTGGGAACAACACTCTCATTGCATAGCAGTGTGATCCACTTCTGGTTTTGCTATGAATTTAATAAGACACACCTGAGCGTGTTACCTATACACTGTGGCTAATCAAGCTCCTAATAAAACCTGGAATGGGTGAAACTATTACGCAACAGGAGTCTCATTTCAATCCCTGCTGTTGCACAGCTGTACGATTGAATACGGTGAGATCACAAGCATTGAGAACTGTAAAACAGAAGGATCATTTAGGAAACTGACTTCAGCCTTTCATAAAGATGTCAAGAAATATTTACTGAGAAATACAGACTGTAGCGCTCACAGCGTCAGTATAACCTATTAGAATGCAAATGCCCACTAAAACAATATGCAGTACAGTCCTCAGTAAACTTGTGCCATTTACATCAGAGCGCTAATTATGGACTGCAGTATCCTGAAGCAACAACAAACCCACAGAGCAGAACCAGCTGCAGCGCATTCTGCATCTCAAGCAGCATCAACCCACAATGCAGAACCAGCTGCAGCGCATTCTGCATCTCAACCAGCTGCAGCACATTCTGGATATCCGCTGGAAATGCAGACACCCCACCACTGCTTTATTAATCAATGACATACATTACATTACATTTTATTAGATCATGTGTTATTCATAATCATGAAGTCCCAGGAGATACAGTAGTAACAATAATGAAATACATCCACATGGAATATCATTTATTACATGGTTTTTTCAACACTGTTCCTTTAAATTTAGCTACAGGAGAAACAAGCCATTTATTGTGAAATAATGAAATGTTGCTTACTGACAGGTGTTTGTCTAACACGTGCCAGTGGGGGCACACACATGATTGAAGCTCATTGTGCCAGTTTTGATTCCATCAGAACACTATGTGTGCTGCAAGCTGGCACAAAAAATCAATAGAAACGAAAGAGGATCTGCCTGCCTTGGGCAGGGCGCATCTTCCTCACTGATGGAAGGGGCTGTGAAAAATGAACATCTTTAACCCATTAAGCGCCATACTTTGTCATTTTTTGGAGCATTTTTATCTGGCATCTACCTGTTATTTAAAATGTTCTCTTGAAACTATTTTGTTATGATTACTTACTCTAATTTTGCTAACCGCAAAACTTAGGTCTAACTATAACTTAATTCTGCAAATAAAGCCCTCCAGGTGCTTTTATGATGCCCTAATATAAAATAAAAAAACTGAAGCCTAAAAAGGTTCAATTTCTTGATATGTCTCCTAGCTACATTTTCTATGTGTTGAGCTTCATAGCCGGTGTGAAATTTCACCAGTTTGATTAGGGTAACACGTCTAACTTGAAATTCCTCAAAATAGGACTCTGAGAATATATGTTGCAAATATGTCTGTCATTTCATACTTCTAAAAGATGGAAAACATTTAGACTGGTAACGTATTGATTTAGAAGATATAAAATGACATGGTACTTAATGGGTTAAGAGGAGACAAAATCAGCCTAAACCTTATTGCATTCCGTCACCCTCTCTCTTTAAAGAGCATACTGTTCTGCTAAATCTGTTTAGCTGTTGGTTTATGCTCAGCACTGAAGTGCAGTAATCATCAGACCATGTTATGTATGCACTCCCTTGCCCAAATGATGTGTTAATTACACAGCTATTGTGCCATTAATGAAGCAGAAGAATACTCACATTCAGCATTGTGCAAGTATTGTGCTTCTCGGAGTAGAGACAATTCAGAGTGATCTGTCCATTTCAGAGAAGTTCTGCATAATTACAATGTGTTACATTTTCAAGTGCTAATTAAAATTAGCAGTGATAATTCATTTTTTATGCTTCATTGACATTGTTATTGCCGGATAATGAAACAGTCGCCCCCCGCCCCCGCTTCACTGCAACGTTCCTGTCACGGGGAGAGGAACAGGAGGGTCTACAAGGACCTACTGTAATTAGCGCTTTGAATCCTGTATCACAACACACTGAAACACACCTCCTACAATACAATACAATACATTACCCAGCATTGTATACACACACTGTAGCTTTTGTACCTATTGTTTTTATAATCAATTATAAGCATGGGTATCTGTGGCTACTTTTTAAACAGAACCCTTATTGACTGGTGAGATTAGGTATGAAGCACAGAGCACTCCCACCGAGTCTAATTCTTCCCTTATTCAGACTTGCCATATAGTTGTGGTATGCAAAACCAGAACCCTACTCTCCAACCCTGTCTAGAGCCGACGATTAAAACTGAAACGGCGCAGCTTTTCAGCGTATTGATTTCCTAAATACACCCATATTGCTCTAACCCATATATAGCGTTTTCCACCACCCATTACTCAGGATAATTGTGAGTCTCCTGTCACCACAGAGGTCAGGTGTGTCTTATTAAACTCATA
The DNA here is from genome assembly GCF_017654505.1 of Polyodon spathula. Taxonomy (NCBI): domain Eukaryota; kingdom Metazoa; phylum Chordata; class Actinopteri; order Acipenseriformes; family Polyodontidae; genus Polyodon; species Polyodon spathula. Next base: position 1,752,033 of record NC_054547.1, on the reverse strand, counting down.
GTAAAAACAGGAATGGATCAAACTGCTATGCAATGGGAATCATATTTCCATTCCTGGGAAATGCTTAGTTGTCCTACAGATTAACTATTGGGTTTTCACATACTGAATTCCCAATACAAATTCAGCACCCAGGGTTTACCCTACACCATTTTATTTCCATTATTTCCTGATTTTATCCATGCAGTCCCAGCTACAGCACTGCAGTCTTACTTAACCTAATGGAATCAACACTGCTGTTCAATCTCTCCCACGTTCCGCTGCCTGTCAGTTTCAGCATGACCTCATATTCACCTGCTCTTCCAAAGGATACCAGCTGATGTCATCTCCCACAGCTAATTCACTGACATGGAGCATGCCCACAGTCAGTGTGGGGAGTACAGCAGAGTGGTTGGAGGGCGGGGCTAAGGTTAATAAACCAACTACAGGAATTCACTGTACGGCTGCTTGTATCCATTGCTTGGGGGATGCATCAGATACTACCCCAATCTGTTCTGGTGTTTCTGTACAGTACCTAGGTGATGAGAGTCTGTATCATTTTGCACCAGGCAACAAATGAACTGAATTCTGTAGAATGGCACCTCTTTCTCCAGTGATCATTGAAGGTGTAATCGGCTACATGAGTCACTGGAAGACACAGGGTGCTCCAGCAGAGCAGATTTTGAGCACATCTGAAAAGCTCCAGCATCTCAAAACTCAGAGCCCAACTATTAGGCTGCCCTGATTACAGCTTTGAATAGACCACAAGGTGTCTCAAGGGACGACAATCCACCAAGTCATTAACATTTCAGACGTGACAAGACTGTGTAACCGTCTCTTCCTCTTCTGTCCGTCGCCAAGTGGTTCAGAGCAATGCCAATTCCACTAAAGTAGACAGGTCCTAATAAAGTGGCCAGACAGTGTAGGTTTACATGTAAATGCAGTATATGGGAATTGGGACTACAATAAGGCTGATGATTCTGGATGGATATGCGTGCAGTGAAAAGAGGAGCCGAACCAAAGACCAGACCTGCTCCTTAGATAATCGCTTCATGTCCTGCCTGATGCGGGACAGAACTAACTAGGACAAATAATGCAGAGTCCTACTTGCTGTGCCTGCAATGCACATCACAGCACGGCTCTCATAGGGCCCATATCTGCCACCAATTACAGCAGGAGATGAGAAAACAAAGGGCACATCTACTGTAGGTATGTGAATAGTAACAACTCCACACCAGGACAAAAATAAAGAAGTAAAACGTGTGCCCACCCTCACACCCCACTTCACCAAATAAATCACCACAAGGATTTATAGTCCACTTCATTTAAAAAACACTGAATACAAAAATAATAATATAGGTTGCTATGCTTTCAGTTCTTTTTTAAGACAGTTATTCACACATAATTTGGTAGAACACATACATTGTAGATGTTTGGGATTGTAGAATGCTGTTCATTGGAATGCACTGCCCAGGTGTTCTGCTCGGTGTACCAACATTTTACAGCCCATCCCCATGCAAGCACACACGTATTCTGCAAGAGCTGCAGTTACCATGTAACAGCAGACCCCATTGGTAGTTACCCAGTTATTACAATGTTATAACAGTGTTACGTGTGCCCCGTCATCTAAACATTGACAAGAAGCCTTTGTCAACTTACCGTGTGTCATGTGACAAGCACTAAAACAGTAGCAATGTGCAGAAAGCTTGTTTGACTGCTCTCCTGTTGGGGCACAGCAAGACGATCTGGACTCGGCAGAACAGTCACAGTGCTGTCAGAATCGGGTCGGCTGGCTGCCCTGAATCAGTCTTTCTCCTGCACTTCTGAATATGCAAGTGCACTCAGTGATTTAATTAGAGGCCACTGCATTCAAGTTCGGTAACTGCTCCACATTATATATATAAATAGCAAGACGATTGGGAACATGCTCTGTAAAGAACTAGAACGAGGGCTTGCTTGCTTGCTGACCTATCTGCCATAGCTACAGTCCCAACACCTTGGCTGTCACCAGGCACCTGACAAAGTCAAAATGTATTAATTGAACACAATGGAAGACAAGAGATAAATACATAAATATTATTTAATTACTTAGAGATGGAAATAACTCTTGTTGCCTAGCAGTTTGATCCATGGCTGGTTTACTATGATTTCAATGAGACACACCTGAACTTGTTACATACACACTGTGGCTAATCAAGCTCATAGTAAAACCTGGAATAGGTCAAACTGCTACATCTTAGGAGTCTTATTTCGATCCCCACTATTTCTAAATGTAGCCCTGTTGAATGTTTTATAGTTATGGGTGGAATGTAAGTTGGCCATTGGTTGGCAGCTACTGTATAGTTAGCCATGAAACACCATTAGTGCTTGCAGTACACTGCAACAACAACAAACTGCACCCCTCAAATACGTTTGAGTAAATCATAGGAAAGCCACACTTTAGTGTAGAGAACCCTGCCTGGTGGTTACAGCACAGCATTCACAGCAGCATGCGTTTAGCTGCCAAATGTTTGAATGCCAAGACTTACTGAGATTTCCATCCTGGATTTAAATTGAATCAAACTCCACACACACAGACAGAACAGTTCCCATTATTGTGTTAATGGGTTTTAACTCTCTCATGTGACAGGAAACCGAATGCAACAAATCCCTTAATATCCCAGCTTTAGAAATGCCCTCCTCTATGCTGCTGCAGCGAGTCTAGTTATTACCAGATTTCCATAGTCAGATGCATGCCTTTTAATGGCCTAAAATAATAATAACCTACACACATTATTTTGCTTTTGTGTACACTGTTTGAAATCCACAAATAGTACCTACTTGTTGCTACACAATTTTCCTGAATGATGCTTCTCCAGTTATTCACAATTCTACCCACAATTTAAAAAACAGGACACCCAATTGGTTACACAAGACAAGACCTTCGATAACGTTTCAACATTTTAACTATCAACGCCTCTGCAGCAGCACTAACTCGTGGGTACTGATCTTCAGCTCAAACGGCTTACTGTGCCCAGTGCAACTGTGCAGCATCATCTCCGAAACACACAGCTTGCCTCACTTGGCTCATTAGCCAGCTTTGCACTGGTTAGTTAGACAGACAATGGAGCACAACTCAAGGATGAGCTCGGGACCGCGTTCAGCAGTCAATTAGTTAAACAAATGCTCAAGGTTTTACAGAGCAGGGGGAGAACACAAAGGACTGTAGGCTGAAAATTATGCTTAACTGCTTGAAGGATTGTCTTTTTTTCTCCCCAAGGTGAGGGATTGAATGGACGCCCTCACGCTGCCAAGCACAACATTCATAATGTCAAGGGCTGTGCTTCACTCACTGCAGGATGCCGTTCACACATCGCTTATTACCCAATGTTGAAAGCAGAAGAAAACCATTAAAAAGTAGCATGTTTTCCTTTGTTTTGTACCAGATGGATTTCTTTAGGTTTCAGTGTAATATCTCCCCAGGAGGGAACCCTTTAAGGTTCACATCCCCTAAGGGGTTCATTATGTATTTTCAAAACAGCTCTTGTGTAAGTGTCTGTTATTCACAGTAGAGATTAAAATCATCTTTTTTTCATAATAGATAAGGAATGGTTTATAAATAATTTTCTGAAAGATTTTTGTATTTCTATGATGCACACGCATGGATGATATCCTTTAGTCATTTCAGTTTAATGTTTGCTTATTCATTCGGTACACAGACCAGCAAAATATCCTTTAGAGGTGCCGATCTCCCTGAGGAACTGGAAATGTATTGATATGATTAAATAACACTATGCAAACTGCATGTGACAAAACAGATTTAAAACAAACTAGAAAACTCACCCAGGAACCTGGAGTCCATTACTGCAGTAAGGGAGCTGGACTCTGAGTCTAGCTACCCCCTCCCAGCACTCAGACCGCCCTGGTTTCCTTGCTGGGGTTGAACATGTCCCATTCGCTGTGGAGTGGTTTATGATCCAATATGATGAAAAGAACACTGCCTTGAAAGTCCTTTGAGGGATGTGCCATTTGCCACGCAGTGTGTGAGGGAAAACACCACCACAAGCTGCCAGTCACAAGCAGACCCATTCCAGTTACCGCAAGTAAATCCGACGCACTTACAATCCCCGGAGCAGAGATGTCGCTGTGTCGCAGGTGCGTTTTTATTATCCCTTAGTGGACAGCAGGTCCCTTTGAGACTCATAGAGCAGCTTTCTTTTAACTCTGCAAAGCCGCTCCTTGCTGGCCTCTCTGCTGCTGTAAACACTGTTCTAATCAACCTGACCTAATCACCTGGGATTCAGCACCAGCAGCGTTCCTTCACAGACTCTGGAAGCAACGACTGTAAAGACGGGACTCATCTGTCCACCTGTAAGGTTTGGATCCAGACTCACTGCCCCGAGGTGAGAATAAGCCGGCACCAGCTTAGAAAGGCTTTTGGATTGCGTGTTTAAAACCCTGGCTGGTCTCAGACCACAGAGTTAATCAGCTGCTATGTGAATTTCAACTGACCTGGCTAAAAGCATGGACATCTTCAATCTCGCACAACAGTTCTCAAAAGATTTGACACCGTAACGTGTTTTGAAACAAATGTACTGGCTGTATGGTCACACTTAAAAACAAAGCCAGTGCACTGTTTGTGACCAGTTCATTTATTTTTTGCAGTAGCCAGTGGATATTTTAAAAGATATTTACTAATTGCTATGCATAGCCATTTAATACCCTACAACATTACAGGTTTTTAACAAAGATCATTTGCCATGAATGAATCATTTCAGCTGCGACCTGCACAATTTACTTTGCAAAACGTTATTGTGATAAGTTGGTAATAATGCTGCTGTGGTTTTTCCGTAGGCCTAACATTATCACACAAGCTCCCTGCCATGCGCTAATGAATACTTTGCTTATCCAAGCATGTCCAGATGCCGACAGAGATAGATCTGATAATGTGGGGAACCAATCCCTGTGCCTGGTAATTCATTTCTCGATGAATCCTTTATCCTGTAAAGCATGAACTTGATTAATTGGAAAGGAAAAGTAATTTCACAGAACCCCCTCCCCCTTTCAGGTAGCAACACAGCTTCAAACCAACAGGGTAAAAATAAACAAAAAGCTTCCAGGAGATGACAAACACAGAGATAAAGTGCAGGAATTATTTACTTATGATGGAAATTCTACTTTTTCACTCTGCTATAACCTTGAGATTGCAAGACCACAGGGCAAGGTTTGTAGTGGCGAGTTATACAGTAGCTATGTGTCAAGTGCTTAGTTACGTTAGGGTAAACTCGATTTCCAATCAGCCACTCATTCAGAGCCACGGTGTACCGTGCTGCGAATGAGAATCTTGGTGACGTTCGTTTATCGAAATCGCACAGGAATTTGCAATACCGGATGAAAGACTGTGAGAACAAACAACACTCACTGTCCAATCAGGGGTCTTGAAACTAGAGAACCTTTCCCAAATAAATCAGGGCTTTTTTAGCCTGGCGAATAATGAGACACTGAGTTATCATCACACCTTAGCAGCCATGGGGTAAACACTCCAATACGAGAAGGCTGGCGCTGTGTTTTACAATGTCGCAAAGCAGCAACGTCTTTGAAAAATAATGTAATTTTAATAACTTCAGTAAATAAGAAAGCCTGGTGGGGACAGGACCCATCAAACACATGCATCATCCCAACACATTAACATTTGAATGCTCCGGTGTACTGCGGATCTGTACAGTACATACGGTTAGATTAAATTAATGCAACTTTGCAAGGGAATGAAACAGATATTATACAAATATGTTCAAAAGTGATTTTGTAGGAGGATTCTCTTCATCAGAAACGACTGCAGAATGAGCGTCTGAAACTCTGCATGTTGTCTGAACAAGCACAGAACATCTGTCTCATTTTATTTTACTGCTCACCGAATCTTTTGAACTATGCCTGCCAGACGAAAGCCATTTTAGTTATAATGTAGCTTTCATAACAAGCCATCGTGTTAGCTTTTCTTCATTGACAGACTAGCTGATCTAATTCAAAGAGAACTCTGACGTGAGCAGTTTGAGTAATTACCAGCTTGAATGAGGTTGTGCATCAATGGCCACTCTATTCAAAAGCCTTGACTGTAGAATTGCTCCTGTAGAAACCTGTACTCTGCAGTAACACCAGTGCCGGTGGCTGGAGCAGGAGCATCCTGTATTACAGACCATTGCTGCATGGGAGAGCATGGGAGAGCCACTTCAAAGCAGAGCCTTAGGCAACACATTGCTGCAGGGTATATACAGATGAATACATAAAACAACACCAGGGACTGACTGCCTGCACCCTCCTCACTACACTGTCTCTCTATTTACACAGCACTCTTGTGTGATGATAGCGTTGGGTTTTGCCCCAGAGGGGGAAAAAAATTATAATAAAACTAAAAAAAAGAAAAATTACTACATAATATATAAGGGCTTGACAAAAAAACAACGACTAAAAGCATCTCCGACATGCATTCTGCTGGTTGGTAGAAGCTGGGTTTGCTTCTGTATCCAATACACATAGCAGATGCTTAACTAGGAACAGCCTCCACGGGAATGGCCCCAGGGGTTAGTATACAGTAGAGACAGACAGCTATAGCTGCTGACTTCCACCCCCAACACAAGTGCTCTGTGGATTCCCTGCTGCTCCCAATCAGAAATGTGCCCTCCCTCCCTACAGTATACCCCCACCTATACTGCACACAGGCTGGACAGGGCTGCAGGGCTGCCCTTAACCCCTCCTGTTCCGATTCCGAGAACATCATCACAGGACATCTGCTTAGTGTCGGAGCAAATTGAAGAGTCTCTTCATACTGTATTATTTCCATTAAAAAAATTTAAAAAAAGTAAATGCAACAGTCTAACATGTTTCAGCTTTTCCACCTCGTCCTACAAGTGCAAATTCTAAAAGGGACGGCTACATGTTAACCGTGAGGGTTCCTCGCGTTCGGTTTTCACAAATGTACTTCTGAAAGTGAAAACAAACAAGAGGCTTTTCTCATCCTGTTTCAGTTAGTAATTAAGCAGGGCTCAGGTCTGCATGCTGTCTGGCGCACTCGCTTTTACATGCAGCTAAACAGTTAAAGCTATTTACTCCAAAACTTAATTAACACATTTCTAAAACCAGTAATAAACAATCTTAGACTAAATCACTACAAGCACCTAAATTCAATGTCCGAGTTGTTTATTTCTGGCTTGGTAATGTTATTGCGTTTCTACTATCTGTAAAAAACATACTAAAGACAATTTGGAGTAAACGGACCCTCTGTGCTCCCTGTTAACTTTTAAATGTTGGGTTTCATTCGCCTAACGAATGATCTGAGCTGATCAGCCATGCTGTATCTGGATAGAAGTGCACTTCCACACAATACCATACACCCAGGACTCTCAAAGAGGTCTATGTGGAAAGGCCATACCTCAGCAGGTTATTTGTATATACAGTGCAGCAGTTGCTCAGGCACTGTGGAAGCACACTTTTGTTACCTGCACTTACTATACTGAAGCCTTCAGACACTAGTGTTATTAAAACAAAAAGGCAGAGAGAGTAGAACTGACCCGATGCCCTGCCCTCCATCCCCTCCCCAGAGTCTCGCTGTAATGAAGGGTCTGAGCTGGGATTTGTCAGCCCTTTAGCACACAGATGAGCCTCCCATTCAGCTACTGCAAACACTAAAAGCAAGTTCAAACAAGCACCAATATCCCAGCTTGAGTTTCTTCTTACCTGAAGCCCTCTCCTTCGCAGTATGCTTGAGTCGTCCATGTTCACTGGTCAGAGCGGCAGCGTGCACAGAAAGCACACTCTTGCGAAACAAATCTGGGTCCCTCCTGCTCGGGAAGTCCCTGGGAACTTATCCTGATGCCACGGAGGGGGCAGATACAAACACAAGCACGCGCCAAGCTGACATCCGTCATCTACCGTGGAGCCAGAAGAGAGTGGCTTTGCAACAGCGTGCCAGGGGCTGCGGGGGCATCACTCAAGAGGGAAAGAAGGGAGGCATCAGCCACTATGTCAGAATAAAACACAGATCTATCCGCAGGTCTGCCTACTCAAACTGTAAACGGTAGGAGGTAGACGAGACTTATCTCTCCCAAGTAAAACAACTTCTCAGATGAGATTTCAATACAGACAGTTATCAATACAGGGTAACGTTAGGGAGCTGTTTTGTCTTCTTTCCTTGTTTCTTTTGTTTCGCTCTGTGTTTCGGCAAGTCATTGTCTGAAATCCCTCCATCGGATCATTTCCTTTCGTCTGCCTCCTAGTCCCATCTGTTTCTGCGGTGTAGCAGTCGCTCCAAGGCTGAGAGATGCAGAGAGAGACACAGAGCGCTAAACTGTCCTGTACATTGGGAGCAGGAGCTTTTCCACTCTGTAGCTCCTCTTGCCGATCGCCCTTCTGTGCCAAAAGAAGCTCTCCCCCACAGGTCTCCAGTTTCATCAGCAGCAGATACACATGTGCAGTGTGAGCTCAGCCCACTCCGGATTTCTTCCACTCATGTATTCATCATAACAAGCTCCTGTCGACAGCCAGAGTTAGTCAGTCTAAAGGCAGACTTCATCTAAAGCCGGTGGAGAGGGCTGTACTGCCAGGGTAGTGCTTAAGGGGCGGTGGAGGAGGGAGGGAGAGAATGCTGGATCTTTTTATGTGTCGACAATCACGAGGGGGTCACAGGCTCATTTCTTTCTTTCTCTCTCTCTCTCTCTCTCTCTCAAGGATATGCACTTGTTCCCTTTATGTTCCAGGACAATCCAGACACTGCATAATTCATATCCCCTTGCTCTACCATTTCATCCAAGTCAGAGTGATGGAAAAAAAGAATATAAATTATTAAAGCCCCAATTTTAGATTTTTCACCCCCCACTGTAACCCTGCACACCAGCTCCCTGTATGATTTCAAGAGCTGTTTCGCAGCCTGGACCTGCAGAGAGCAGGCAGTGCGATAACAGCTAGAGCCAACAGTAAAGTCTCCCTTAAATGAAGGCACTGTGAAGCAGCTATCCAGGTCCAGAATCCAAAGCTTATACTGAACTGGCAATGGAAAACCCAGATCCAACAGTAATCAACAGCTGGGCTAAGCACACCAAAAGCAGTAGGCAGTAGTAGTAGCTTTCCTTTATAGTGTTGAGTATCTACTTTAAAAAACACAGACTAGCTGCGACGCTCTCTGTCCTTCAGTGACTCGTTCGTCCAATGAGAAAGGCAGCAGCTGCATTAGTGGAAACAAAGCAAAAACAGAAAAACAAAGTCTGGATGAAATTAATTTTCAAATCTTCAAGCTGCCACAAACCACGGTTACAAATAAATTCCACTCTGACCCTTCAGCCTTCCGGAACACACGTTCCAAAGGTGCCAAGATGTGCAGCTGCTCTGGCAATAATAGCATTCCCCCCTCTCCACGCCTGCCTGCCTGAGCTTCGTGGAAATGTTCAGTGTTTGAGGGGAGGATGAGGATGAAGGCACAGCCAGCTCTTGCTGAAGCCCGACGGATGGAAGAGTTTAAAGTTTCCGGGAGCTTGAATCCTGCGAGCATCGCGCTAGCCTGCGTTCAGACAAAGGCAGCCCGGACTCCTCCAGCCGCTATTCTTCCTTCAAGGCGCTGTGGTTTTCTGATGGTTTCATGTTTCTAAGCACCTCAACACTTGAGAACTCTAGTCACTCTCTCACACACACACACTGCCTCCCCTTCCTCTCCTGCCTTTAAAACACTAAGCTGAGCGTCGAATCCAGTCAGTTGGAACATCAGAAAGGCAGCCAACCACATACGAGCAGAGTGGACAGTGGATTTGCATAGAGTGAATGGAAACACAGGCAGACTGCAAGCTCCATCAACCAGCAGTAGGACAGCTTTATTCACCTAGCCTTGTCTCTTACCTTGTGAATAGTGACTGCTCCTGAAGGCTGAGCACAACAGTAAGCAGGATGGATGTTACTGTACTAAAACAAACATTAAAAAAAACACTGTTAACAAGTCCCTTGCTCTGATCTTCCTGTTTCAGCTCCCTGTGGAGCATGGTGTGCCCCGAGGCAATGTAGTAACTAGATTTGTTTTTAAGATACACTGTACAGAACACTGTATAGAAAGTGGTTATTTCTAGCGAGTGTAAAATCTTGTTAACACCAACAGTAATGTGACCTACAGAGACACACTTTCAGAGCGTTTACTCCAGTCGTGAAATTAACAGCAATATTATTACTTTAAAAGGGAGAAGATTCCTTGTCTAACGCTGCAGAGTGAGAACAGAAGTGGATCGCTTTATGAGATGTGTGTCTTGTTTTAATCGTGATTTCTGTGTTTTTACCCTCAGTTGGACAGCATTTCCAGACCCTGCTGAACACAAACGCTGTGGTTACTGGACAACAATGCATGCTCTGAAGTCCTGGGTTCTACGAGGGGTCAGTGAGTTTAGAATAAGAAAGTTCAGGCCTGGCTGGAGCTCTTTGCTTAGTGACAGGGGTCTCAGCTTGTTATATCATCATGCATATCCTTATTTTTGCATACACCAGTTACTAATTAATGCTGCAGTACATAGTACAGCACTGTAAACAGCTGATGACTCCCCTCAGCCAGAGCACTACACTTTAGTACAAGATTAACAGCCTTCTTTCCTGCTATACTGCAGGACTACCGAGGGACGAGGAGCTGTAAATAAAATAACACTTGCTGTACAGCACTCAATTCATCAAACAGCATGAAATGGTTTACGCTGCACTATATATAATGTATACTAACACTTCAGCCTTTTAGCAAAAACAACTGTTCCATATTACTGCTTGAATGAATACCAGACCGTCACTCCGAGATATATTGGGAGCGGAACTGTATTTGTTTGCAACTATTATTTTCTCAAAAACAACAGAAACAAGCAATGTGTCACAGCCACTTAACTGAATGTGCTTAACAAATGTGCAAGGGAGGATAATCCATTCTCCCTGGGAAACACGCACGCGCACGCAGGGAAGGAATGCGCTGCTTGAGAACCTACTGCAGTGTGCATTACTTAAATAATAAACACACGTCAGATTACTGTACTTGCTGCACTCAACGCAGGTCCTTACACTCCAAGAACTGCAATGTAAATATTTAATTCAAATGCTTCCCAAATGGCGAGATCCCTTGTAAATACGGTGCAGTTCATTATCCTGAGATGACCCCCCACCCCTCCCCTCCCCTCATCTTGCCCTCTGGCAATCCTAGGGTATATTTCATGTTCTTGCAAATTGCATTTAAAAATTGCAGGGTATAATGGAAACAAGACTTAATAAATAAATTAAAAAAAAAAAAAAAAAAAAACATAGGGAACTTAACTGAAACTTTTTTAATGTATACACTGCACGGAATCCGTTCCTTGGAGATCAATCGCTGTAATAATGTGATGCTCTCATTGTGTGAGGTGTGGAGTATCATCCAAAAGGGAATGAGAAATGTGCAAAAATCAGAAATGACTACAAGTGGCTGAAGAATCAGGCCCTGATATACTGTAGATTTTATATACTACATATATATATATATATATATATATATATATATATATATATAGATGCAACAGAGAACACACTATATAAGTTTTTGCTGTGCCACTAAAAACACACAATGGTAAAGGAATTCGAGCGTTCTACTGCACCTTTCATAAAACAATACAGTGGGTGCGTGTGCATGCGCATGTTCGGGAGAGGTAGTAAAACAAAGACCATCACCCACCTTCAAAAGGAACAAAGGCACTAAACTCATCTTAGCTTTCCGCAAACATTCTTAAATCGAGGATGATCGTTATTAAACAATGAAAATGTGGGAAAGGGATATTTGACTTTCAAGGTAGACTGAATAGAAAGCTGTAAAAAAGTATTGGTTCATTGAGGATTAATACAGTACCAAAGGGATGCACGAGTTAGGTATAGTCAGTTGTACCACCTTGAATATTACACAGTATGCTGCAGCTTGAGCAATGCTAACAGTTTCTAAAAACAAAATATAGGCATAAAACTACCGTTCACGTTAAAGTTAAGGGAAGCTATCCCACTCAAATGCAGTCTTTGAGCAGGAGAGATAATATCCTTTCTGCAGAGCAACACGAAACCAATGCTGTACTGTAATTATAACTGACTGACAGCTATTAACTGTGCTCATCACTCACAGCCAACTCCAGCAAACAGCACTAGGAACTCTGTAATTGACTTTAAATGGCAATGCGGCCGTCCATGAGTTTCCTAATGATGATGAAGTGCTCCACACTCTGGAGAACAAAGATATGTGATCATCTGAACCATGAACAGGTAGCCCTGGTATTGGGGTTCTCAATAGAATAACTGTTGAACCATGAACAGGTAGCCCTGGCATTGGGGTTCTCAATAGAATAACTGTTGAACCATGAACAGGTAGCCCTGGCATTGGCATTCTCAGTAGAATAACTGCTGAACCTCAAACAGGTAGCCCTGGCATTGGGGTTCTCAATAGAATAACTGTTGAACCATGAACAGGTAGCCCTGCCATTGGGGTTCTCAATAGAATAACTGCTGAACCTCAAACAGGTAGCCCTGGCATTGGGGTTCTCAATAGAATAATAACTGACACGCCCAGTTTTGTTAAGTGCTTGCAATGCTATTTAAAAGCATCTCTACATAGAACAGCAAAGGAGTAAAACTATAGCAGCAACTGTACTGAAACAATGATCCTTTCTGTCCCAAAACTCGGTGAGCAGAAATAGGGTCAGATGAAAGCAAGCTTTCACAGTTCAGCTCCTCGAGGACAGAGTCGCTGCAATGGTACTTCACTATTGCCAGAGGAAGAACTGTCAGACAGCCTGGCCCAGGTTTTACTACGAGCTTGATTAGCCACAGTGTACAGGCAACAAGCTCAGGTGCATCTTATTAAACTCACTGTAAAACCAGGAATGGATCACACTGCTATGCAATGGCAGTCCTATCTCCAGCCCTGCCTTTTCTTTCAAAGAATGTTGTTTTAATTATATTTTTATAATCCTTGTGGAACTGACCCATTAGCTTAGTTGTACCATTCTTATTTTTGGTGCAAAAGGCAGCAAGTTTACAATACTCAATAAAAAGGTAAGGTAAGCATTGTAAAAGCACAGGGAGGTGGTAAAGCATGTTAAAAAACGTGGCAAACCAAAGTAAACTATAAGAAGTGGCTGTGGAATGCAGGGGTCAGGTTTGTGCAGCAGCCCATAAACCCTTCGACATGCACACAGCACCTACCTGGAACCCTCCCATCTATCCCATGTGCTTTACGGATCATCCAGAAACAGCGAACACGCCTTCCTATAACTGGGTCCGCTTGAGCTGGAGCGACCCCGCCACACTATAATGGACGAGGAAAGATGACCTTCCCTGTTGTGTGTAGCTGAGGAGCTTGGATTTAGAACTATTGAGTTCATACATATAAAAACAACCTTCCTGGCAGATTTCAGTCCAGAACAACTTCCACTGAAAATCAGCATGGTCCTGGCTACCCATGGAGCCCTACAAGCTAGTGATAAAAATGGCAGCAGGCTCAGAAAATACAAAACTCCTCAGCCCCATACGAATTGGTTTTGTCTTCAGCCCCAGGAAGGACCTGATAAACAACAACATGCAAGGCTGCTTCCAAAGACTAGCCTTGAATCCCCAGGAGTGTCTATTAGCTCAATGTGATTCATTATGTGAAGGTCTGTTACTCCCACTTTGCCATCAGCACCACAATGAATAACACCATTGAATAGATATGGTGGGCATGAACAGCAGCTCTGGCTTGCTTTATCCTACAAGAAGACTGGTTTTACATCCAAGTACAGTTTACAATCTAGTCTTACACTTACTTATCAAGTGCTTCGGAGAAGGTCCTGTGTTGGCCGATCAGCATTTTACAGCGCCCCCTGTGGTTTCTAGAAATTCCTTGGATGGAGGAAGCGACCAAAATCGAAGCAAAATGCAAACGATATTGTGATATCAAACTTCAGATAGCAACAGGAAATGTGGCTCACAGCTATTGACCTCAAAATGCAGAAGGTTGAAATACTCACAGCAATAACTAGGTCACGTATGTGCATGCCATAGCAGAGCATACAGTACAGCTGTTCTTTGCATATTCCACTGCAGGGAGTGTGGATTTGGGACCAGCTTTAGGATAGCATCATCGCAATGCTGTGCAGATTTACAGTGGACAAAGGAGAATAAATAAAAAAAAAAATAATAATAATAATAATAAAAAAATAAATAAATAAAATAATTGAAATTCCCATCTTCTAATACAAATTGTACTGCAAGCTCTTTCAATTAAGAAGGTAAAATATCACTTCACCATATTGATAGTTTAAGGCTGTATCTGTCATTTTGTAAATGGAAACTCCTAATAGGAGGATCCTGCAATGAATTAAATGGATAATGGGTAGTTCCACAAAGGCAGCTGGTCACATGAGAACCCCGTTTGGATTCAGAAAATGTGCATCTACAAATCCCCTGTTGGTGTTAGTGTGTGGGCGTGCCCTGTTAGTGTGTGTGTGTGTGCGTGCCGTTAGTGTTAGTCTGTGTGCATGCATGCCCTGTTGGTGTTAGTGTGTGTGTGTGCGTGCGTGCCGTTAGTGTTAGTCTGTGTGCATGCATGCCCTGTTGGTGTTAGTGTGTGGGCGTGCCCTGTTAGTGTGTGTGTGTGTGTGTGTGCGTGCCGTTATTGTTAGTCTGTGTGCATGCATGCCCTGTTGGTGTTAGTGTGTGCATGCATGCATGTATTTGTGTGTTGTGTGCTTGTATGCCTTTTCTACAGGGCCGAACTTCAAACCAGAGGTTTGCTTTGCACTGTAGACTGGAAAGGCACAAACACAAGCAGGGCAGGGGTCTTGTTATTCCCCCTCAAATCACAATCCTACTATACTCAGGTCGAGCAGTTAACAATCATCATTAAAACCATTTAGTGAGATACCTGGGACAGGGGTAGCTCAATAAAAGTACCAAGGTCATTTTATAGCACTCCATCTCTTGGCAAAGGTTTGACAGGAGAGTTCTGCAGATAATCAATCTATGTAGGAATCAGAGATCAATGAACATAGCTTACTTAAGAGAAGTACAGGGAGAAAGGTCAAAAAACTCGGTGCTTAAGAGAAAGTAGCCTTAATAATCCTCACTTGCACCAAGAGGGTATTGGAATCAGCTAAGAGGTCAATGTTCTGAACTTACCTCAAAAGGTCATTCGACCAGAGTGCACAGAACTGCTTCACTAGAGCTGCTATTGATGGTCATATACTGTAGGCTACACTGGACACAGTATTAGATCAATCCACTACAAGGCTGTAACCAAACTCATATTCCTAACACTGGGGAGGCAGAGTAGAGATTCCAAGTTTAAACAAGCAGTCTTTTGGTATGACAGTAAAGTTTTTTGTTTCAGGTTTAATTTACTGTATTGAAAGCTGCACTGTAAAGAAAGTGTCATTGGTTGGGTTCTAGAATACCTAGAACCTCAATGCCAACAGAATGCATGGAGGTTCCAGACCTCACTGGGGTTTTAATAGTGAAGTGATGGTTCCTTTAGAAGATAAAGGCAAGAACCCTACCTGGTGGTGTAGATCTGATTCACAGAAGATGGGAAAGCGGTGGATTAGAGTTTAGGGTTAGGGTTAAGGTCCCATTCACAGATGATGAGAAAGGCATGTGGAAGGGGATAAATGGACCAGGGGCGTATAAATAAATATGCTTGAGATGCATAACTAGCCCTGAAACAACATTCCTTAAATCAATGATATTTTTTTCAGCAATGAACACTCATGGTTCTGTTACTTTTTCTTTGTTCTTCCTGATATTACATCAGACCAGTGTGCAGCAAGAAGAGGAGTGTTGCCAACTAATAGGAAGGAAGATACAGCAACACCTATTTTAATGACAGCTCAAGGGACCTTCAACTTCAAGACTCATTCACGATAGAATCTTTAATACAGGATTTGATGGCATTTCTAATATATATGTATAGAGTAAGAGGGCTATAGTGGAAGATTATTGACCCGAGTCAATAATCTTCTATTGTTACCGACAGAGGGCTATAATGCCCGAAGCATATAATGCCACATGCAAGTCTTCGAATCTGGTGCCCTGGCTGTTTCAGCAAACGTCTTTCTTTGTGCAATGAGAACAGACCGAGCAAGCAAGCATGTTTCCACTTCTGTGTCCTCTACTACCTGTCATACTGGCCTGTGCTACAACAGGATCTCTAAAGCAGAACACAATCAATCGACGCAGGACCCCACACTTCCACATGGTTTGTAGGGGTTGATGCAATATCTTGGATCTATAACACATCTAGGGATGGAATGATCTACTGGAAAGAAGCAGCATCCATTAAAGCACATTACTGTATCACATTGGAACAACCCATCACCCCAAAAACACACACATATATCAAAAACTAACTGTACATCTCCTGGGGCTACAATATATTGAAATCTGGCAGAAAGCATACGGTACAATGCCCTACAGATCCACCATAAAACATTCACATCAATCATTTAAGGTTGCTCTGACCTTGGCCAGATCTGATCCCCGACATCATGCAAGGGAACGGGCCACAGCAGACAGCAGACAAGTCCTGAAGCAGCCTTGCCATCTGTGTGATTGTTACAGTCCTGGTACTGAACTGGGAAACACTTCCAGTTGAAAAGTCTGTCGCTGCATTTACTCAGTATTTATAAATTCAGCACCAAAGAATGTTTAATATGCATTGTGTTTTTTTAATTAATCTCAGGACTTTACATAAAAAATCTGCACAGATGTTCAGGAAAGCTTTTGTTTTGTAAAGCAGCCCTTGCTCTTTTGTTTTCATTGAAAGACTGGAGATATCATACCTGTGCCCACAGCTAGTAATTGAGATGCCTGCATGCACTGCAGAGGAGACCGGTGCAACCAGCACCTCAACCACTAAAGAGTCCTCCTGCAATGTCACAATAACGCACAACTGCACTGCACTGTGCATCTGCGCTTGATGCATTACCGATTTCACCAGGTTTGATTTCAAGAATTTGGTAGTGCAGCAAATAAAGGTCCCTACACTCCAGCTCACAGTGAGAACCGCTTCACACTTCACACGTATGTCTGCTCCCCTCCGTTGCTTAGTTATCGAATGCATGCCTGCTGTTTAATATGTATCTTTAGGTCGCAGCTGCACGTCGAGAGAGTGCTCATTACTTGAAGGACAGGAGAGGGGTGGCTCAGCAGCAGCTGCATCTCTCCACGCAGTGCAGCGAGCGACCAGGGAGCCAGAGCAATGAAATAGTCCATGCCCCGGGACACTAGTCTACAATGCTGTTGGGCATATTTTTAATAGTTTTTTGCTCCCAGAAGGACAAACTGAAAATGAAAAATACAATGTTAACAGCTTGTATTGTTCTTGCATACATAGGTCTGTGTGGTGTTTAATTTTCACAATGATCTCTTGATTTGGTGCACACACAGTAGTCAGATCACCATTTCATTGGGCTTGCAATAATCTTGACTGGGCATGTTAGGGTTAATGTGCCTGGTTGGCACAGGCATTCGGGGGTGACTGTTACAATATGGGGTGCACTGGTGCAACACTGCCAGGTATGGAATTCACAAACCCTACAGATACATATATTTAAAAAAGAAGAATTGTGATTTCATTACAGAGGCAATTAGCGCTTCGACTCCATTTCTCTTCTATCAATTAAAGTTAATGAGCCGAATGGGAAGCATGAATCCCACAGGGCTGCCCAACATGGGGCAAGCCGAGTGTGCAAGCCACTGGTTTAATGACTGAACACAGCAGCCAGCACCCTGTAATATTACAAGCTCAGCAGAAGACTCAAAAGCACCATTTGACAACTGAGGTTAATGTGTCATTAGACTCAATGAATGTTCCTTGTGAAAATGTACCGGTACTGTACATACTTACTTTTATGTGACATCTACTTCTGAGGCTGCTGACTATTAAATGCAGTGCTTAGACTAATCAAATTACAAATGTACTGGGATACCAGTCTGGAATCCCAAGGTCTTGCCCTTAGCTATTTACAACTGTATACACACACAGGCTCGTCTTTTCAGTGCTCCTGACTGTATCTCAAGTAAGAGGCCACATTGTTTTCTATGGGCCAAGGCTTTCAATGTCATGTTCCTAAAACACGACACACTGGAATCTTGCTGGGTTTAAATCGACCACAGTCACAGCGATCTCTGTCTCTGCAAGTAGCCAACTTGGGTCAAGTCACATCTGACTTCAGCACTTAAAAGTACGATACACTTCCTCTAATCCTCACTCAAATTCCAGGAACATTTATAATATTTAAACAAGAGCAAGAAAGTAAAGCAAAGATGCAGGCCAGTCCCTGAGCAGCACATTAACCCCTGCGGATGACTTCTCCACTGGCCTCATTAAAGGGTTTAGCTCACTAATCCCAAATGCAATAATGTACACTACATTACAATAAGTAAAAACAACTTCACTGCTCCACTTTGGCCACTGGGGTTTAAACTGGTTAACAATTTGAAAAAAAACCCATAAAATCAGTTAAAACCCTGTTTCAGGTTGTTTTAATGCAACTGATTAAACCGCCAATCAAAGTCCTAAAGTAGAGCTTTGTTTTATAACACCTGGACTGGGATGGGTCTTCCACAACTAGAATGACCCTCTCGAATAATCTGACAGTGGGCAACACAGCAGCTTGATAACAGCAGTAATGCTGCTCATCACTCTGATACATACTGTACCAGCGTCGTTGTTTCTGTATTAATTAGAGGCCTCGATTTACTGCCAAACAGTAGTTTATCAGAGGCATACACAATTCCTAACAAAGAACGCACGGTTCCCAGGGTTACCAAGCAGCCAATTAGCGTGATTGTTTCCAGCACTGGGTTTAATTTTAATAACAAAACCGCCAAAGCCAAAGAAAGAAAGAGACCAATTAATCCACCACACTGGCTCTTAAATTAAATGCTAATCTTAGCGCGCCAAAGCAGGAAACCGTGGGGTGGTTAGTGTCTTAATCCTGTCCCGTGTACTGTGCTGAACTGTGCTGTACTGTGCAGTTTAAAATATCATATTGCTGGGGTTTGCGACGGTCAGGCAGAATTTCATTGTAAAAGCTCAAAGTGTTTGCATGCTTTCCAGCAGAACGTCGAACCTGCTGAGGGGCCTTGAAAACGTGACGCGTCACTTGAGTGTCACATTAACATCCCCCACAGACCTACAGAACAGAGATGAGCCACAACGTAACCCAGGAGCTCGAGGTTACCCTCAGTACAGACAGAGAGGGTGAGCTGCTACACAACCATGTGTGTTAAACTGTCGAGGGGAAGGTTAATAATGACACACTAAGCAGGGTTCCCATAGAGACTGGGCTCTCCTCTGCCCCTGTCAGCTGGCAATGACAGCTTTCACCACAAGGGGTGCTGTCTGTGGTCAGGCTGTTCTGTGCCAAGCGCTTCATCTATTTTAGGTTTAAAGAACACAAAACAGGCTGTGCTCAGTTCCAGTCCAGTACTGCGCTCCTAAAATGAAATGTAATTTAATGCAATATAAATAGGTCGTGGTTTATAAGACTCCAGGTCATTGCGAGGCAACCCCATTTATATCACTGGCCGTCCAAATCTTCCGCTCTGCTTTCTATCAATCAATCGAATGTCTCGGAGACAAATCTAATTTGAAGGAAACACACTGCTGCTTTTCATTACCTCTCCTCCACCGCCGGACACTGGCAATGTTACCCTGTAGCGATGGATTACCACGGTCTTCTACCAGCCAATCCTCGCAGAGCTACTGAATGAAAAACAAGCGGTTCGCTTTTAATATGCGAGTTGATGTTAAGACACAGTTTAGCTAATTTCTTTTCAACTTTTGATCTGCTAAACATACAAAATATACAAACGCAAAGGTGAGTGTAAGGAGCAGAGCGTACACACGCACTGCAGGGGTGGTTACTGCAGTTTGTAGACTGAAATCCGGTATTTGCACTTTCGGCCAAGGCATGCTGGATTGAAACAACGCTATCATTTAAATCAGGCGAGCAGGGAGGATTGAACGAAAATGTAGTCACAAATGTCAAGGTTTAGTAAGACAATACAGAGACAAACTGCCTTATCGTTTAGGCTGGATGTGCTAGCAGGTGTAACGGGCAGCGTTGTGTGACTGCACAGTCGTCATTGATTCTGTCCCATCGGTGAGACGAGGTTAAAAGCCAAATGGAGACGAACTCGGCTCTTTTGCATAGCGGTTAGAGGTCCGCTTGTGGTGGACATGAGTACCCGGTTCATACCCAGCCTGCATGCTGTTATACATGCAAGTCTTAAGATTTCTGACACACAGAGAATTTGTTAAAAAAAAATGCCTGACTAACGTTAACAAAACAAATTGGTTTTGGTCTCTGCTTTTTAATTTTTAGCAAATCGTCGTGCAAGTTGCAGCCCACTCGAATGGGGATTAAAATTCCTTGTCTATAGAACACATCAGCAGGAGGGCGGCTCTGTCTGCTGACCCTCAGGCAACTCATATTAAAAAGCCACGCTGTGCCGGGAAGATGGAAAATTAAACCCAGTACACATCAGAAACCAGAGCAGCTTATTATTCACAATCATTCAAACCCTGCAGGTCTGTGGGTTTGACCTGCAGAAACGGAAACAGCAAAACATACAGTATGAAGTCAAACAAAACTAGCAATTTTACCAAGGACAAGACAATGGAACTGCAGGTTGCTCACAACAGGACTTCCCTCCAAGTACACTTGTTACAACCACGTTGCAGGGGAGAGAGGTTAATGGTTACACACTGGTGTACTGCATGTCAGAGCTCGGCTGAGGCTACATGGGTGCGTTCAACTTTTAAAAAGTCCACAGGATGTGCCGACTTAAAAAAAAAGGATACAATGTTCAAAGTCTCAACAAAAAACAGAAGCACTAGTGAAGCATGATATTTCAAACCATTACCAAGTTGCTCTTTAAACATTTTGGAAACAAACTCTAAAAGGGAGAAAAGGGTTACATTGAATGTCTCTACATAGCCAAATTGCTATACCTCCATTCTGTTAGAAAAGAAAAAAAAACTAAAACAAACATCAACTGTACAATACATCACACAGCAATTACTTTAAACAACGAGTCCCTGGCAGGTTTGAAAATACATTTTTAAACTCGTAATGGGCTGGAGCAGGCATATTTAATTTTTCATCTGCAGTTTAATTGCTTCTCAAACCCACTCAAGCAGCATGTTTCATTTTAAATGGGGGGGGGGGGCGCATATTTAAACATGCTATAACTGGAACACTGTGTTCTACAACTGAGGCTGGCGTGCATCATCAACCAGATCTGTGGCATTGCTTTAGGAGGAGCTCCCCTAGTTAGTGTGCAGACACTTCTGTATGCCAGACACACGAGTACTGTATATATAATAACACAATGAAGAACAGTGCCAGTTAAAACTAGAGAGCCATACTGTGAACTAAAAGCTTTGGAACAGGGACTGGAGACAGATGTGAAATCATTCAACAGCTAGAGAACAAAAAATTCGACAATCTGCAGACAGTACAGTACATTCGTTTAGTTAACTGGTCTGCAGTTCTGAGTGGAGTAACCTGTCCAATACTGCTGGACAGCTGTGCAGTTCTGAGTGGAGTAGCCTGTCCTATACTGCTGGAGAGCTGTGCAGTTCTGAGTGGAGTAACCTGTCCAATTTTTAAATATGGTTAAAAAAATAAAAGTGCACACATTTTCCATTATAAGGCATTGTTTTAATTAATCAGAATAATCATAGCAATAATTAAAACAGCAACATTAATAATAGTTGCTTGTAGCTCCAGTGTCAATTTAAATTGAACATTTATTTTACAGGAATCATTAAAAATGAAATACTTAAGGGCACAGTTATGCTCGCCAATGCACTTAAAATTGATGAGCGCGATTCACACAACAGTTTGAGTCTGAGGTCCGCAGTTGCTGGCTTCTGTTCTATCTAAAAATACAATCCCATACATTTAGCAAGAGGTTAATTCTAAAGCAAAACAACGACAACAACACGCATATTAACCACAAGGGATCCCATTGTTTAAAGCTGAACAGTGCCAACATGGTTGCTTTCCACTGACCTTCAAAAGCAGCACCTGTCTGCTTTCATGACAGCCAAACAGGAGGATTAAAAGGCTTGGTTTGTGGGTGATGTATCACATGCACCAGCCCTATTGTATCACAGAAAGGATGCCTTTGAAATGTATCATCAGTACATCAAGCAGAAGAAAAAGGCTGGTTTATTAATAGGTGCTTGAGTGTTAAGAATAATAGATCAGATAGAAAATGAAAGAAGGAATAAAGAAAGAAAATGGTTAAAACAACCTGCAATTGGGCACAGAACAAGCAGCACAAAGGAGTGCAAACAGAATCAGTGTTCGTCAGGAATTAAACAGAACCTGGGTGTATTTCGTGCAGCTTTGTATCTGTAAAGGAGTATGTAAAACAGAAGAAGGTACTTTTTTAGGCAACCCCTTGCTATGATTTTGCTGATATTTTCACCAAAATCTCACGATCATGTAGGATTCAGCTGAAGGAATCAGACACCACCACTACTGTCTGAAAAAGAGTGTCTATTAGCCAGCTGAGGAAAGAGACGGGTTTATACAGGGATGTTATCAACAGCCACGCTCTCAAAGAAAAAAGAAAGGGTTTTCACTGTGACGTTTGATGCCCCTGGCAATGAAAAAAAAACAAAACACACAAAGGCTTGAGCAATAGCTACATAAATCTCAAAATAAGACATTCTAAAAGAGTTCAGGGAACAGATATTTTGGTTTTCAATCCAAAACATAATGCAAGGCCTGTGCAAAGGTGAATTCAAGGTATCCTCCATTAATAATCTGGTATATATCAGTGGTGGCTGTGAGTAGCCACATTAAAACAGGGATTTTAGTTTTTCATCTGTTATTGATAAATGACCATTCATAACTAAAGGAGCAATTTTACAAAAATAGGGTTCTAAGACGGTTCCCGACAGCTGTGAGCAGGTGTTATTTGTGAGGGTGTTTTGGAGGTGCAGGAGAGTAGGGGAGCTGGAAGAAGTCACTGATGACTTACAGGAGCGCTCTTCATTCATCCTTTCATTATAGGAAATGACCCGAGATGCCCTTCTAAAAAGCCAGAAGAAATGTGCCGAGAGCTGCCTTTGTTTATTCTAATAGCTTTGACTGAACACTGCTGGACTAAGGAGAAGAGACAAGCTACATTTATTCAAACCGATTGTAATATAAAAAAACACAGGTATAGTGCATTTCAGAATTTTTTTAAAACTCTTTACTGTTTTATGCAACCAACTCGACACAGCCAGACAGGGCATTGGATCTTCATAACACGGTAACAAGTATTGTGTCAGCAGCTTAACAAGGCAACACAAATTCAAACTGACAACACACACACACTGACCGCAGGGTCTCTGAATGCAAATAGATAAGCAAGTAACTGCATGCTTTAGGGAGGCTAACAAGCAGACTGGATTGTAAAAAAGCCATCCCAGAAATAGTTCAGTGTTTGGACTTCACATTGATGTTCACATCCCTGGAAGAATTAGAAGTAGTAACAATTCTAGTAGCATATCATCCAAAAAAAAAAAAAAAAAAAAAAAAAACAACCACACACTCTAAAAAGCTAAAGGATTGTAACGTAAGAATTCGAGGACAGCAATATACAATCTCGTGAAATGGTACCGCAAACCCGAAACAAACAAAGACAGTCTAAATGACAGCATATCGAATTACTGTAACCAACGTTTACAGCCTGGAATTTAACATATTTTTAACAAGGATTTAAATGAGGCTTCCATTGCAAAGCAGTTTGATCCATTCCTGGTTTTACTACGAGTTTACTGAAGACACACCTGAGCCTGTTACAGCACCAGTACACTGTGGCTAATCAAGCACATTAAAACCTGGAATGGGTGAATAGGAGTCTTATTTCCATCCCTGCTTTTGTGACAGAAATGCAGTAAAAAGACTTGTAGTCTTTTTGTCTGATGACTTTCTCAGCATATTTCTAATATTATACTAATATTTCTAATACCTCGGGGGCTGTACTTTGTATTCAGATCTGCAAATCAATAGACGGTCTGTTATTTATGCTATTGTATTTGTATTGAAAGCAGTGTTCAGGTCTCTTATATAGACTCTGCTATTGTATTTGTATTGAAAGCAGTGTTCAGGTCTCTTACATAGACTCTGCTATTGTATTTGTATTGCAAGCAGTGTTCAGGTCTCTTATATAGACTCTGCTATTGTATTTGTATTGAAAGCAGTGTTCAGGTCTCTTATATAGACTCTGCTATTGTATTTGTATTGAAAGCAGTGTTCAGGTCTCTTACATAGACTCTGCTATTGTATTTGTATTGCAAGCAGTGTTCAGGTCTCTTATATAGACTCTGCTATTGTATTTGTATTGAAAGCAGTGTTCAGGTCTCTTATATAGACTCTGCTATTGTATTTGTATTGAAAGCAGTGTTCAGGTCTCTTATATAGACTCTGCCATTGTATTTGTATTGAAAGCAGTGTTCAGGTCTCTTATATAGACTCTGCCATTGTATTTGTATTGAAAGCAGTGTTCAGGTCTCTTATATAGACTCTGCTATTGTATTTGTATTGAAAGCAGTGTTCAGGTCTCTTATATAGACTCTGCTATTGTATTTGTATTGCAAGCAGTGTTCAGGTCTCTTATATAGACTCTGCTATTGTATTTGTATTGAAAGCAGTGTTCAGGTCTCTTATATAGACTCTGCTATTGTATTTGTATTGCAAGCAGTGTTCAGGTCTCTTATATAGACTCTGCTATTGTATTTGTATTGCAAGCAGTGTTCAGGTCTCTTATATAGACTCTGCTATTGTATTTGTATTGCAAGCAGTGTTCAGGTCTCACAAGACAAAGCACACCCTGAGACACCTCGTGCTTTCACCACCGTTCCGCAGGGTGAGGGTTGAAAACGGTCCCCCAGGCGACGCTGTTCCACACCGCAGGTGTAAATGAAAATGTAACCCTACAGCACACCACTTCTTGTTTGACAGCTTCAGTTTCTCTCACCACTTACTTGTCGACACAGATCAGACAAGCCAGGTGGATTTGTTCTACCCATTAGAGAGGAGTTCTGCGCTACAAATCTGAAAACAGTATTTAAAAAAAAAAAAAAAAAATGCATTTGAAAAATATTTCAATTAAAAAAATGGTCAAACTGTCATTCAGGTTACAAAATACATAACGAAGTCCGGTTTTAACACATACAGTCGTCTTATTATTAAGCCAGAGGAAGTTTGAAGTGATATATTTTATTAGAAGCATAGTAAATACAATGTTTTATGAATTAAAATACATTTAAGATATTACATGATCCGGGGTTTTTATTTGTTTCAACCTCTTCTCTTGTGTTCCTTTTTTTAATTATTATTCAGGCAGTGATAAAAATAAACCCAGCCTGTGCAGCACTCACTGCTGTGCTGTCTAGCATCCCCGAGGAGGTCTGTCATCCAGTGCCCACAAAACAGCACTTAGTCACGCCTGAAACAAAGAAAAACTGCAAACGTGGCTTCATGTGTTTACCTTTGACCTGGTAAACCACAGGAACCACAGCTCACACACAAGCCAGCCACAAGGATGGATCCTGTAGATAACCTACAAGAGCTACAGAGCTCACCTATTCAGATAGAATTCTTCCTGTTTACATCGTAGGTAAATAGTGCCACCTGCCAGATAGTGCAGCATCCCCTTGTCCGTGTCTATAGAGGGTTGAGCTGCAAGCAGCTTTGTGTTTTAAAAGCACACTAGTCTGGAATACTATTGGTAGCTACTAATTGATTACAGATTGACGTGAATGGGGGAGATACTGTACAGTTCCCTCCCTAATCCAATCGCTGAATCCCACTGGCAACCTGGACCAGCGGCAACCAGCCAAGAAAACAGCGCTCACAGCAAGCCCTTTCCATTCCTCTCTCTCTCCTCTCCGACATGGCAAGAGAACCACACCAGACACTGGGAGATACAGCCTGCACTAGACACTAGGAGATACAGCCTGCACTAGACACTGGGAGATACAGCCTTCTGTTTTTGGGTAAGGCAAAAGCGTGCTTGTAAATTACTTCCCTTTTTTTTTTTTTTTAATAAAAAAAGTTGCCCACTACATTGAAACCTGGTCGTTTATTATTTCAATACAGCTGTCCTTGTCCCCTAGTTTTATTGTTGCTTCCCCTCTCCACTTCACAACTGTTAAAGAAACACTAGTTCCATCTAGTGGGTACTCTGTGCAATGACATACGCTCTGATGCCAACAGATTTAGAGTACATCTTGAAAAGAACTACAATATTCAACAACATTTTGCCGACAAGATGCCTTGGTAGGTCCAAAAGCCAGTTTCACCCATATTACCCCTGTGCACAGCAACCTGACTGTTATAATCACACATGTTTACAGCTAATAAACTAGGGCACAACAACCTGGCACTGAGTGTGGTCAAGCCGCCTATTTATCAGACTAAAAACGGACAAGTTCATTTCCTCTATGATAAAAGAGTCAATATTTACAAGTCCTTGCTGGTTTTCTGACACACAAAACAATGCAATCACTCACGCATGTTTCAAAAAAAGACATGCAGATCTACAGTAACAGGGTTTCTCCAGTAAATCAATTATGAGGGTCTGTTTCCAAAACACATGACACATTGCTCACCTTATGGACACACTAAATGGGATTTGATCGATTAGTAAATACAGGAGGAGATGAACAAACAATGAAAATAAATCGAAATAGCAGCTAGAAGATTGCCAACATGGTGTAAAAGGCGAGTGGTTTTAGGTTTCTGTACAGCCCCTGTGCACGCTATTAAAACTATCCCAACTCCTCCATTGTTCAAAGTTGCTTCCCATTTGTTGACCATTTGCAGTTGCTGTTGCATTAACTTGAATGCCTTCTTTTCAATACAGGCAGAAATGTCTATTCTTCAACTGCTAGTCTTGTACTGTATGTGTAGTCGCATTTCGTTCTGCAATACCACACATATGCAGATGGCGACGCTGTTGCCAAAGAATTTCAAGTACGCCTGACTGCTTTTCTGCTGCAAGTCAGAGGAAATCCACAGATGTTGACTCGTGTGTTTATATATTATCTTGGTTAGAAATTCAAGACTCCCAGCTTGCTTACTGAAGTGTCTAAAGCACATCTTGGAATGTACACTCCATTGTTTTCCCTTGAACACATTTCTACCACTTACTGTTCACAAAGATGTATGGTAACCCACTTACATTACTTAGGAGCACTTGATTCAATTCCTTTGTAAAGTAATTGCGCTGGACCTACGCCCGGGGACCGCTTCATGTTGACTTTGAGTTAGCCATTACCTTTTTAACCCTTTTATTATTGCACATCCTGGTATGTACAGTTCTTTAAGAGAAGGCAGGTATTGCGGCCCGCTTTTGATGCCAGCATGATTACAATAAGAAAATCAATAACCCAGTGCTCACAGTACTCAGGGGTGCTCTTATTAAACTATTTATTTATTTATGTATTTATTTATTTATTTATTTTTTATTTACACCTCTGCTCGAAAGCAACACTTCAGTGCTTTAAAACAGAAAAAAGAATCAAGTATGATTCAGTGATCCCTGTGTCTTCACACATCTTAAAGAAAAAACATCTCTAATGGCAAGCTGCTGGTATGCACGCCTGACTGCTTTCATGGAACTAATTAGAAATGGAGAGCAGTGAGTAATTACCTAAAGATAAATCACATAATCTGCATAACTTCGACTGCAAACTAAAATATTCTGCAGAAACCGTGGAGCTGGACTAGGAAGGCGGGATGTTGTGCGTGTGTGCGTGTGTATGTGCGTGTAGGTGTATACGTGTGTTGTGATCACTCACTGGGCCGGTGAGAGATGGTGCAGACTGCCCCAGGGTCTGGTTCTTCATCCGGACCAGGTTGGTGGGCTCTCCTGGCTGTTGCCATGCCAACTGGCTCACTCCACTGTGCATGCTGCTGGATAGGGGGAGGAGCTGCTTCCCTGCAGATAAACACAAACACACAGCTGTCAGTCAGGCTACAAACCCTGAGTCAGTGCGAGTCCCCATGCTCCCTGCGTCAGTGTGGGTCCCCTGCTCCCTGTGTCACTGTGAGTCCCCTGCTCCCTGTGTCACTGTGAGTCCCCTGCTCCCTCTGTCAGTGTGAGTCCCCTGCTCCCTCTGTCAGTGTGGGTCCCCTGTTCCCTGTGTCAGTGTGGGTCCCCTGCTCCCTGAGTCAGCCAGGCTACAAACCCTGAGTCAGTGCGAGTCCCCATGCTCCCTGTGTCAGTGTGGGTCCCCCTGCTCCCTGTGTCAGTGCGAGTCCCCCTGCTCCCTGAGTCAGTGTGGGTCCCCTGCTCCCTGAGTCAGCCAGGCTACAAACCCTGAGTCAGTGTGAGTCCCCCTGCTCCCTGAGTCAGTGTGGATCCCCTGCTCCCTGAGTCAGCCAGGCTACAAACCCTGTGTCAGTGTGGGTCCCCTGCTCCCTGTGTCAGTGTGGGTCCCCCTGCTCCCTGTGTCAGTGTGGGTCCCCCTGCTCCCTGTGTCAGTGTGAGTCCCCCTGCTCCCTGAGTCAGTGCGAGTCCCCCTGCTCCCTGAGTCAGTGCGAGTCCCCCTGCTCCCTGAGTCAGTGCGAGTCCCCCTGCTCCCTGAGTCAGTGCGAGTCCCCCTGCTCCCTGAGTCAGTGCGAGTCCCCCTGCTCCCTGAGTCAGTGCGAGTCCCCCTGCTCCCTGTGTCAGTGTGAGTCACCTGTCAGAGAGCTGGCCAGACTGCTCCGGCGAGGTCGGTTGTCATCCTGACTCAGCTGCCTCTGCAGCTTCACCTTCCCAGTGGAGGGCGAGAGGTCGGGGTTACTGAGCTTCCTGAAGAGCAGGGGGGCCGGGGCTGCAAACTCCTTCTGCAGGGAGAAAAGAAGGAAGGAAACTCAAACCAGCGTTACAAGAGGGCCACAATAAAAACAACACCCACCGTACAGCCATCCCAGCGACCGGGCAAGGCAAGGCCATCACCACGGCTCGTCATGCAAGGGCCCTGTGTTGTTTAAAACAGTCGATTCAGGTAAAGGAATGCTGTTAATTTCAAATTAGGATAACACACCGTTGAGCTCCACAAAACACACGTGTACACTTAGGATTCACAACTTCTCAGACAATGAACTAGGCACATAGCAGGGGTGGAAAATAAGAGTCCCATTAAATAGCAGTTTGATCCATTCCTGGTTTTACTATAAGTTTAACAACACACACCTGGGCTACCTCTACATTGTGGCTAATCAAGCAGATATTAAAACCTGGAACGGCTATAACTGCTATGCAAGAGTGCAATGTGTTTTACAAATTGATATCAATCTACTGTATGTGAATCGAATAGTAATTTTTGCTGTAATGACCTCTACTAGTTAACTGTGCAGAATTAAAGTCACTGATCTTTCCAAAGATGCAAGGTGAGGGCAAAACCCTTTACTAAATACACTGACCCAACGTAACTAAATACACTGACCCAGTGTACCCAGCACTACAGTGGCAGCATCGCAACCATGACTGCAGTGGAATGAACACTTCCTCCTCCCCACACTAACACCTGGAGCTGCTAACAATACTGTTCACACCATATAATACATCTCTCTGGTTTTTCAAAGCTCTAGTAGTGACAGGCTATCCTCGTCTTTTATGCATTCCAGCTAAAAAAAAAAAAAAAAAAAAAAAAAAAAAAAAGTTTAATTTCTTTTTTTTTTTTTTTTTTTTTTTTTTTTTAAATCATCCCTTTTAAAATACAAATCAGCAATACAGGGAACAGAAAGCAGGTGAGGCAGGAAGTCAGAGGCTGGGTACAGGAGCCAGGCTAGGTGTCATTTCCTGTATGCTGTCAACACTTTCGAAGTCAACAGGGGAAGCCCAGATTACGGAAAATACATGCACTCTATGTATGGTTAAAAACAACGACAAACCAAGGATGTACCGCGCTGTCATTCCCCTTTAAAACAACTGAAATTAGACCCTGGCTACAGGATGCAGAGTCTGGGCATGAAAAGTATAAAACTGCACAGCTGCAATACATCTGTGTTATGGATTGCATTTTACACATGATGCAGTCCACAGAGTAGTATACAGAGGGAGTAGTTACACAATTGTGCAATGAAAAAAAGAAAGGGTACAGCAAGGAGAATGCTGTGCTTCAGAACCAAACATCGATCTTCCTGATCCTATACCTGACAAACAGGTGAGAGCTCCACCTCTCCAAGCAGACATGAATACAAGCAGGCGTCAGAGAGGTTAAAAGAGAGGAAACGGAGTATAAATAGTGCACTACAGTACCCCTCCGCCTCTCCCTCAATGCAGAGAGAAAGCAAGACCTCCACATTGTCTGCTTTTAATGAGATGTTATTGGGACTGCCCTCCTGAATTCTCCTGTGCCAGTCACACTGTGCAGAAGCTGGGCTGCAACGTTAAGCCACGTCAGCTCTCTCCCTGGGTCTGAAACACTGCACTGCGGAAGAGATCGGCTGCTGCAAATTATCAGTCTGTTAGGACTCGATGTCTGCACACACTCCACCTGCACGCAGCACAAAACTTCCTCCCACCCTCAGAGAGTGTGAGCCAGCCTGCAAGAGAGAAGGTACTGAGCTAGTCCAAACAGACACGAGACGTCTGGAATTAAAAACAGCCTGCAGATTTACCCAGAGAAAGCGTGACTCCCGTCTACGCTACATTGCCATTGTAATAAAAGTCAACCATCTGCACTTGTCATCGTGTTGGAGGGTGTTCAGTCACGGTTAACAGAACAGCAGTAGTGTAGGTCATTGAAATGGCTTACTATACACAATACACCAGGGGTTCTGGGAAGGCTGCAGAGTCAGCTTGTAGGCTCAGCTAAGAGGTCAGAGGGCCACGTTCAAAAGCTCTGGGGGGCTTGGGTTTGGAGACTCCCTGGCACAGAGCTTGTATAGAGATTGCTATCCAGTGCATACTCTACATTACAGCATTGTGGTGCAGTACACTGCACAGTCCCTGGCACAGAGCTTGTATAGAGATTGCTGTCCAGTGCATGCTCTACATTACAGCATTGTGGTGCAGTACACTGCACAGTCCCTGGCACAGAGCTTGTATAGAGATTGCTGTCCAGTGCATACTCTACATTACAGCATTGTGGTGCAGTACACTGCAGTCCCTGGCACAGAGCTTGTATAGAGATTGCTGTCCAGTGCATGCTCTACATTACAGCATTGTGGTGCAGTACAGTGCACAGTCCCTGGCACAGAGCTTGTATAGAGATTGCTGTCCAGTGCATGCTCTACATTACAGCATTGTGGTGCAGTACACTGCACAGTCCCTGGCACAGAGCTTGTATAGAGATTGCTATCCAGTGCATGCTCTACATTACAGCATTGTGGTGCAGTACACTGCACAGTCCCTGGCACAGAGCTTGTATAGAGATTGCTGTCCAGTGCATGCTCTACATTACAGCATTGTGGTGCAGTACAGTGCACAGTCCCTGGCACAGAGCTTGTATAGAGATTGCTGTCCAGTGCATGCTCTACATTACAGCATTGTGGTGCAGTACAGTGCACAGTCCCTCCCCTCTAGGGGATTAAGCAATCTGATAACAGCCTATTTCATTCTGCTCGTTTGCTGCAGCGTGCCCGGCTAATTTACTGGAGATTAAACATTCCCAGAGGAGGCTTCCACTGAACTTCTTTAACGCAGAAATGGGGGGAGGGGGGGTTTGGGGGCGATAACCTGACAAGGGAAACACAAACAGTGCAGACAGGGCTGAGATACCAGATCATTATTTACCGTGCTTACTAACTATTCCAGCAGAAACCGCCTCTGAAAAGACTCCGAGGAAACCTGCGGGTGAAGTGTGGTGATGAAGCATAGCATTGCAATGAAGCCAATAGGCAATGCTAATACACTTCCACACTACCAGATTGAAAGAGTCCTTTCAGAAGTTCTATTTTGCTTGAATACAGGATCTCAGTCAGCATGGTGAATAATGAACTAAGAATAAACAATAAAGAATCAAACTCTTCTTTAATTTCTTTAAGATCTTTAAGATCCAACAGCGTGTCCTTCGGGGATGCTAATAAGACTCCTATTGCACAGCAGTGTAACCCATTTCAGGTTTTACTAGGAGCTTGACTAGCCACAGTGTATAGGTGAGGTGTGTCTGATTAAACGCATTGTAAAACCAGGAATGGATCAAACTGCTATGCAATGGGAGTCGTCTTTCCATCCCTGACTGCCAACTTAACCGTGAAATGTGAATAATCGTAGGATGCACTAAAGCAAAAGCTAGCTATACTTTACAACAGTACGGCTTGAGATTTAGTTCCCGTGCAAATGCTGGACAAAGGCTTGAGATTCATTCAAATAAAACCTGCGTAGGTGTACTCGTACTGCACTCTACAGAGCTGGCAAATATGTGGATTAGTTGAGTGCTGGCCAATCAGCAGGGGAGATAATGACCAGTCACAGATCACTATATTCCCACTTAGAAAAAGCAAAAAAATATTTGCCTTTTTTAATGCAAGCACAGCCAAAAAACAACACAGTTCATTCTAAACGGTTCAGAGCAGCTCTAGATGAAACTACCGACACGGGTACCAATAAAACAGAAGCAGGTTCACCGCTCTGCTGCATTATTTACACTGCCCTCACCTTGAGAAATGCGCAGAGGCGAGACTCTGTAATGTAATGTACACATTAACAATTTATCACACCAGTCAAAGAAATTAAAACCAAATTGGTTTTCGAGTAGGGTCTCCCCGTGGGAGTTCTGTGCATGGAGATTTACACTGTTTACACAATTACAGGACTCTGCCTGCCTGGAAAGAGATCTACTGCACACTCATCATACAGACTAGGCAGTGGTTCTGAACCAGCACTGGCCTGGGTATATATTGTATATACTGTATAGTTACAGATATGTGTCACAGTCAATGCAAAAATCACAGTGGAATCCCCATCGAAGACCAGCAACTTTGTACAGCCAGGACGCACTGGAAAGGGCAGGTCCTCTGACTCACCCTGCACACCCCACGCTCAGGTCTTTACCAGGGAATGAGCATTACTATTATTAATAAGGATTTGTTTTAGTTTTGTGATTTTTTTTATGCTAGAAGGTTTCCTGGTATGTGAAAATGCAGAAAATGTAGCTTTTTGTGTACGTGACATTAGGGTTGGGGAATGGTAAAGTACTGACACATTTAAAACAGAGAAAGACATAAAAAAAATTAATTCTGGTACTCTCCAAAACTGGTCGTACTGTAGCCCCTCCCCCCTCCCCCCTCCAATTGGCCTTTGAGTTTCCATGACAACAGCATTGTAAAAATGTAAAGTAAGCATCTGATGATCACTTGCTGTAGATTAAAAAAAGCGGTTTCAATCAGCACAAATGACCTTTAATACTGAGGTGGAAGCGCAGCTACACATCAGCTCTCCTGGTGCGGAGCTAAATATTCCAGACTGATGTAGGGTGACAAATTAAACCTGCCAGATGCTTTGCAGGAACTTCCACACAAAAACTACACCCCAGACCTGACGTTCTTTCCAGTGGCGTTCGAAAGCATGTGCTTTTATTCCTTTTCCACAGTTTCAGAATGTGCCAGAGAAACTGTAACTTGTGATCTTTCTTATGGTGTTAAACTCTCCGCTGTATAAACTACAGCAGCACTGAGCAAAGCCAGCCCAGATGTTTGAGGGTTGTGTTTGTGCATTAAAAGCAGTGCTCGTCTTTCTGCCAATGCTGGATTGAAATGTAATACCGCTGGTGTAAAAGTTAAATAGCTAGCTTCTCAACTAATCCGGTCTGGTATTTTTCTCAGAGTGAACAGGAACACAAAACATGTGATAATCTCACGCCATGGACAGACCATTTCCCACTGGGGCGTGTAAAAAGTGAACTGTCACTGCCAAAGCATGATACTGCTTAGAGACTGGATTGGAGCTACAGTCTACTGTATACAGTGCATCTTTTAAAAGTGGAAGGCGCATGGTTTATAAATGAAAAGGCACACATACCCTAACCCAATGCAACAGTACAAACTTATTCACAGCAACAGCAGTATGCTGAACTACAGTAATTTACTTTGTAAAATGCAGTTGTGTAGTACAGCTTATTCCTGGCGAAGACCAAGGCTGTCGTTAATAACCTTCGCTCCCCTGCTTCCCCTCGGCACTCACATTCTCCGGATCACAGTCGTGCACCCCTTGGGGGGGCTGGTTAACCTTCTCCATTCCAATCACATGGATGCATTGCAAACCCTCCGCAGGCAACATTTGCTGTTCATTTTATTTTAGTGCTCTCGAAACGATAAACAAAAAAAAAAATCACATTAAAAAGGTAATATCAAACACAATCTGGTGCTTTACTATCTTATTACATCCACTACTCATTTAAAACAAGACGGCGATAGAAAAGAATGTGTGTGTGCGAATATATATATATATATATATATATATATATATATATATATATATATATATATATATATATAGTAATAAAATGCTAACTGCTTCTGCCAGCACACATTTCAATTCAAATGTCAAGCTCAACATTGCAGATTTTTATGAATACAATTTTATGAACAGTTTGATATTCATTTAAAAAAAAAAAAAAAAAAAAACTGTGTAAAGCTACTATTAAAAGAATCCAACAACAGTGTAGAACAGTTTCAAGAACACAGCATTTCAATAACTCGTGTCTCTTCTGCAGACATGCAGTTGCCCATTTCTGCTCCTCTTCTCCCTGGAGTTAGTCAAGCCATGGGTTAATGCAAATTCTGAAGCTAGCTGTGCCTTTGGAGAGTGCAGGAAATAAACCATATCATCAAAATCCCTGGCTGATCCCATTACTGGCTCAGGACAACACACACGACTAGCGGCAGCTGACAGCAGTGGCCTTTTGTATGCTAATGAAAAGCGTAGCTCAATACGAAGCCTTGAGCAACAACACCATGTAACTGTTCACATTGACTAATGGATTAATTACACAAGCGTCCTGCGCCCCGACAACCCTAACTATCTCTAGTTACCACGTCTTCTTACTTACGCCTTCGCCTCCGAGAATGAAACTAAACAAGGGGAAATGAAAAAGAGAAAGCCGAGTCTGAGCTGGGATTCCATGTGCATATTATCAAAGGGCCCCGACACAATAGCACAAAGTGTCTTGTGCATCATCACAGAGAACACATCTCAGAACCGGTCCCTGGATCCAGAGCACGTCTCGTTCCTTCAGAAGTGACAAATCTGCTTAACCAGGACATTAAACAGCTTCCCCAGAGGAACGGAAGGGTACAAACCGTGCTGTTTAGTTGTCTGTGGGAATAATGACTGTGAACTTGCATCCAACGATCTAAACTGAAGGAACAGTAGTTTGCAATGCAAACAGCTGTAACCAGAAAGCTTGGTATCAACTGCAAGATAGCCGAGCATGTAAAAAGCGTGTGATAACACCCAGGGCTATTGAGAAACAACAACTACGACTCTCTAATGTAGCGCCCTGTGTGCTGGTCAAAGTTATTATGTGCCTATCTTGAGAATGTCAGCTTTACTCCAGCCATTCCCATACTGGTGTTGCACAGGACTCGCTGCACACTGTTTCATGCAGCTCTCCACACTCTCATCCAGAACCCCAGCAATGCCCAGTCTTACTGCAGCTGGCAACAACTTCAAAAGCAGCCGGTCTTGGTATACCACGACTGATCTAAATGTGTTCTGTACTGAACACAAAGAAACTGTTTGGCATTGCATTTCCATAAGTTATCTGATAAGATATAATAATCACCTTCTGACCTCTACAGTGCAGAAAATTGCAGTCTGATGCAAATCTTCAAACAAAAAAAAATGATAACAGAATCCAAGGCAAAGCAGCAGATCAACTGAACATGCATTCTTCCCATCAACATTTCCTTGCAGTGTACTACACCAGGGGTGTACAAGCAAGGCCCTGGAGGGCAATTCCACTCCAGGTTTTACAGGTAACGAGATCATTAACTACTTCAGGGTCTGGGTGGTGATTTAATTTGTTCAATTAAACAACTTAGAACAGGGTTGGAACAAAGACCAGGAGTGGAAGGGTCAACTTTGGCCAGCCCGGTACTATACAGTAATCTCCATAGTTTAAATATAATGAAGCAATTATTTTTATGTTTCAGCAGCCCCTTCAGCACCACAGAGGCCAGCAGAAGAGAGCAGAGCTGCACCTCCTGCTTGGAAAGACATGACTGGAGCTGCAGCTTCTTCTACCCGCGCCCTCCAGTCATGAAGTTCACAGCTGTGAATGTCAATGACCGAGCCATTAAATAAAAAAACGCAGGTAAAGCTACGTTCCCATTCTGCCACCTGGACAGATTAGAAAGGAATCTGGAATGAGTCTCCACCTGTCCGCAGCAATGACGAAACCAAACCAGTCTGACCTGGGACTCTGTCAGCCCCAGATAGGACAGAGATATAGACTGAAAAAAAAAAAGAATGGTTTTGTACAGGTAAAATTCTATGCAATAAAACACTCAATGGTAGAATATGTAGTTATGGAGTCCTGTCTTTGTTCCAACCCTGTTCTAAATTGTTTAATTTAACTGCCACCCAGAGCCTGAAGTAGTTAATTCCTTTTTCCTGTTAAACCTGGAGTGGAATGACCCACTAGGACCGTGATTAGACACCCCTGCACTAAACAGAACCAATATTGGGTTTTTTTGTATTACTAAAGAAATTCTATAGAAGCCTATTCTTGTGCATGCACTGTAAGATTCTATAGAAGCCTATTCTTGTGCATGCACTGTAAGATTCTATAGAAGCCTATTCTTGTGCATGCACTGTAAGATTCTATAGAAGCCTATTCTTGTGCATGCACTGTAAGATTCTATAGAAGCCTATTCTTGAGCATGCACTGTAAGATTCTATAGAAGCCTATTCTTGTGCATGCACTGTAAGATTCTATAGAAGCCTATTCTTGTGCATGCACTGTAAGATTCTATAGAAGCCTATTCTTGTGCATGCACTGTAAGATTCTATAGAAGCCTATTCTTGTGCATGCACTGTAAGATTATTTTCGATGCCCTACTGCCTCACACCGCAGTAAATGTTATGTAAGAAATCCATGTGGATTTCTTATATGTAAATATGTTTTAAAAAAATGAGTCATTTACTAGACTTAAACAACATGCAATATAATAATTCAGAAGCCAACGTGCACTGTTGTCTGTGACCCTTTTAATAATTACTGTATAGTGGAAATACTGTACAAGGAGAGCAGGTTTTTTCTTTCTTATGTCACTTTCAGGAACTTAATGATTTTAACTGCAGTAACAAATATGAAGATTTTGCTCAAGGAGCAGAGTGTGGGTCACCGATCCCATACACAGGGCGAGACACCACACTGCGGTCCCTGTGGCACACAAAATCCTACTGAGCCACTGCATGTGCAGACACCAAAGAGAAACCACACAAGATTCCCCACCCAACCTGGAAAAATATAGGGATGGAAATAATTCAATTTCATAGCAGTTTCCCACATTCCAGGTTTTAACAGGAGCTTGACTGGCCACAGGGTATAAGTTACAAGATCAAGTGTGTCAACTCATAGTGAAACCAGGAATGGATCTAACTGCTATGCAATGGGGGTCTGATTTCCATCCCTGAAATGTTATTTGAATTAATCAGAAGCACCAAATAAATAAAAGATTCCACATGAAGTACAAACGATGCATGCCAGAATTACAGTGGCTTGCGAAAGTATTGACCCCCCTTGGCATTTTTTCTATTTTGTTGCCTTACAACCTGGAATTAAAATTGATTTTTTGGGGGTTTGTATCATTTGATTTACACAACATGCCTACCACTTTGAAGATGCAAAATATTTTTTATTGTGAAACAAACAAGAAATAAGACAAAAAAACAGAAAACTTGAGTGTGCATAAGTATTCACCCCCCCAAAGTCAATACTTTATAGAGCCACCTTTTGCAGCAATTACAGCTGCAAGTCTCTTGGGGTATGTATCTATAAGCTTGGCACATCTAGCCACTGGGATTTTTGCCCATTCTTCAAGGCAAAACTGCTCCAGCTCCTTCAAGTTGGACGGGTTCCACTGGTGTACAGCAATCTTTAAGTCATACCACAGATTCTCAATTGGATTGAGGTCTGGCTTTGACTAGGCCATTCCAAGACATTTAAATGTTTCCCCTTAAACCACTCGAGTGTTGCTTTAGCAGTATGCTTAGGGTCATTGTCCTGCTGGAAGGTGAACCTCCGTCCCAGTCTCAAATCTCTGGAAGACTGAAACAGGTTTCCCTCAAGAATTTCCCTGTATTTAGCGCCATCCATCATTCCTTCAATTCTGACCAGTTTCCCAGTCCCTGCCGATGAAAAACATCCCCATAGCATGATGCTGCCACCACCATGCTTCACTGTGGGGATGGTGTTCTCGGGGTGATGAGAGGTGTTGGGTTTGCGCCACACAGCGTTTTCCTTGATTGCCAAAAAGCTCAATTTTAGTCTCATCTGACCAGAGTACCTTCTTCTATATGTTTGGGGAGTCTCCCACATGCCTTTTGGCGAACACCAAACGTGTTTGCTTATTTTTTTCTTTAAGCAATGGCTTTTTTCTGGCCACTCTTCCGTAAAGCCCAGCTCTGTGGAGTGTACGGCTTAAAGTGGTCCTATGGACAGATACTCCAATCTCCGCTGTGGAGCTTTGCAGCTCCTTCAGGGTTATCTTTGGTCTCTTTGTTGCCTCTCTGATTAATGCCCTCCTTGCCTGGTCTGTGAGTTTTGGATATTTTTTTTAAACCAACTCTGATCTGTACTTCTCCACAACTTTGTCCCTGACCTGTTTGGAGAGCTCCTTGGTCTTCATGGTGCCACTTGCTTAGTGGTGTTGCAGACTCTGGGGACTTTCAGAACAGTTGTATATACATCGAGATCATGTGACACTTAGATTGCACACAGGTGGACTTTATTTAACTAATTATGTGACTTCTGAAGGTAACTGGTTGCACCAGATCTTATTTAGAGGCTTAATAGCAAAGGGGGTGAATACATATGCACGCACCACTTTTCCGTTATTTATTTTTTAGAATTTTTTGAAAAAAGTTATTTTTTTCATTTCACTTCACCAATTTGGACTATTTTGTGTATGTCCATTACATGAAATCCAAATAAAAATCCATTTAATTCCAGGTTGTAAGGCAACAAAATAGGAAAAATGCCAAGGGGGGTGAATACTTTTGCAAGCCACTGTACATGGAGTCTCAGTTACACTGCATTAACAACGCTCAAGATTGTGTTCATATTAAAACCTTTAGCTCTAAGGATCCAATTTCATCTCATTTTAGGGAATGCTGAATTCTGTTGTGAACATTGTAATGTAATGCAGGGTATATTTCAAGCTATTCCTCATATTAAAGCTGGACATGCTTTTTAAAAAATGATATATATTTTCGAGGGTTGCACCAAACAGTGCATTCATCTCACCTTCCAGCTTTCAGTTCCATCTCATACACAAAAGAGAACCTCAAGAAATTAACATAAAGTCATTAAAGCAGATTACTGTGCTGACAGAATAATTCAGCATGAATCATATTACTGCAGACCCCAGCACCCACTAGAAACCACTTCTCCGGATTCTCTGCAAAAGGTTATAGCTGCTGTAACTGAAAACATGACCGGACTGCATGCAAACAATGTTAATTACGCTGCTGCTGCAGAACATCTGCAGAGCACAGAATCGCACATCTGGTTTTTATTGATTTATTTTTAATTGGTCACTTTGGATGTCTTGAACGTGACATCTAAACAACTACAGTAGAGTTATTTTCTAGCAATTTTTCAAAATAAACAAAGAAAACAGTATTTGCAGCAGAGCACACACAGATAAGATATAAAAAAGAAATGTCCTTTTCACGGTGTCCTTATACTGGATCAGAACAAAGCATACCTCACATTTCAGCACATTACTGCAGCCGGGTACAGCGACTGGATCAGAACAAAGCATACCTCACATTTCAGCACATTACTGCAGCCGGGTACAGCGACTGGATCAGAACAAAGCATACCTCACATTTCAGCACATTACTGCAGCCGGGTACAGCGTCTGTAGGGCATCTAGGGGTTAACAGAACCCCTCTAATGGAAACCATAAGAATAGAATGAGAACAAACCATAAAATAAACAGCTCCTGATAAACAGCATGAACTGGAAGTGAAGTTTTTTAGCACTGCAAATCAGCAGCACTCCCCTGAGTCACTTTTATAATAGATGACCCTGCTTAAAAACAGACGCCTTCTTTTCAATAGAAATCACTGAAGAAGCTTGGAAACATTCTGGGGATTTGGAACTAAAGATCACGGTACCAGGACTTAGTTTAGGCTGCAGAGAAAGAGCAGTAGAGCTGTGGTGGGGGTGGGGACAGGCTGTGCCCCCCTGCAAATACCCCTGCCAGGATAAACCACAGCTGGGTTAATGCAATCCAGGGGGATTCACTCATGCTTGAAAAAAAAGAAAAAAAAGAATAATTAAAAACAAAATCTGTCTGTGGTTTATGCCGATGGGGTGCATCCAACCAACCCTCTGAGACAAGTGTCCAATGCCAAGATATATATATATATATAATGACAAACGAAGAGACCCTGTAGTTTTTGTTCTCGTAAAGTGTTAAACACACACAAACCCAAACACACATGTAGCAGTTGCCAAGCACCTTCAGGGTGAAATTCTTGTGTCGCAGACAGTCTTGTCTTTTGTCTGCTCAGTCAGCGGGAATAACCGAGACATGGGTTCTAGCGCGGGATAATGTACCAGCAAAGTGACCTTGTTGTTAAACAGAAGTATTCAGGGGAAGTGCGAGTCATGCCTCGATGCCTTTATCTTGAGTTCATTTATCTTGTTGATCACGTGCCGTCTGGAAATTCTGAACAGTGCAGTAAGGAGACTGCAGTATCGCTACTGATGGGAAAAAATGTCGTCCTTGCAATGACATAACTGTCTGTTCAGGAACGATTTCCAGGACCTTAAACATGCATGGAATGCAAGACTCCTACTGCAGAGCAGTTTCACCCATTCCAGGTTTTACTACAAGCTTGTTTAGCCAGTGTTGAGGTAACAAGCGCAGTAAAACCAGGAATGGATCAAACTGCAACGCTATGGGAGTCTTATTTCCATCCCTGCATCAAAACAAATAAACCTTTCGACAGCACAATCAAACACAAAGGAGCAGAATGCTC
Organism: Polyodon spathula; assembly: GCF_017654505.1. Taxonomy (NCBI): domain Eukaryota; kingdom Metazoa; phylum Chordata; class Actinopteri; order Acipenseriformes; family Polyodontidae; genus Polyodon; species Polyodon spathula. Next base: position 1,710,855 of record NC_054547.1, on the reverse strand, counting down.
CTCCTTCCATGAATATATTGAAGATACTCCCAGAGAGTCTGCACAGTGATGCCTTAGAGCTGCTGTACACGGTTGGGTCTGCTGAACAGGGCGCCACGAAATTCACGTGGCACCAGCAGCTTTTGGGATTAAATATCAGCGTCTTCAAAGAAAACTGCTCCTCTGGCTAGAGCACTGTAGGAAAGCACAGGCCGCTGCTGCAGCTCGGGGCAGGTTTGACTATCGAGGACACAGCTAAACTAATCGGCTATTCTGAATATAGCAAATGCAAGTCCGTGTCTCATACAGGTTTCTAGAAGACATGTCCAAGTTGCTCGTTTCAAAATATGCTTTTAAAATTCAAACTGTACCAAATTACAGTAAAACTAAAGCTTACAGGAGCAAGCCCGATGCCCCACAGAGTCCCTTCTAAATGAAGGAGAGAGGCACTCTCCCGTACAGACTGGGTGTTCCTTATTCCAGACCTTTGCACTTTCTGATGAAGTCATTTAGAAATGGGGTTAGATAAACGAATGCAAATACGGTCGTTTTTGCTACTGAATGCATTTCAAGCAGCACTGGTTTGAATATTCAAATACTTTCATTCATTTAAAGTCTTACAAATTCTAAACCAAGTGTGTTTAGTCAGTAGAATAGAGAAATAGGAAAATGTAGTCAAAAGTATTATTGCATGGAGCAAGAATGCGGTCCTGCACAACACACTGATTGTTGCAATGTATTTTCAGGGCTCAGTGAACCCTAACGATATAGGCATATACAATTAATCTAAAAAAAAAAATAATAATTTTTAAATGCATTTATTGCAATTAATAGTACTTTGATTTGTAAAAGAAAGTTGCAGTCTCCACCCAAGTACTGTACATCATCTCTAGTGAAAAAAGTAATTCAATAAAGCTTGCTTGAGGAAGAGCAACAGCTGGACATGGTGGTTAAACGTTATGACCCCAACACACAGACCAGTGCAACAGGGTCGAAACATCCGGCAAGCAAGGCATTTCCCTTCTGCTTGGAAGGTTAAATACTGCTATTACTTTGAACAAGAACAGCTCTGGTCTGAAAACACCAAGCAAGGCTTCAATGACGACTGTGTGTGTGGGTGGGCGTGTGTGGGTCTGTCTGTGTAGTGTAGTGCAGTGTGTGTGCGTGCGCATGTGCATCTTGGTGCAACGTGTGTGTGTGTGTGTAGTGCATATGTGCATTGTGTGTGTGTGCGTGTGTGTATGTGTGTAGCGCAGTGTGTGTATTGTGTGTGTCTTTGTATGTGTAGTGTACGTGTCCACTGTGTGTGTCCATTGTGGGCAAATTCTCCAGTAATACAGCACATGGTGTTTTAAAATTGCAAAAGCTTGGTAAATCTTTATAAAATTAACTAAAACAAACAAGAACAACATAGTACTGACACAGACATAACATGGAACAGGCACACGTAAAAAGCAGAGGAAACTTTGCATGTGGTGCAAGAGCCAAGTCAGGCCCACTCTCTCAAACCGACACAGGCTTGCCCACAGGAAGTGGAGGGATAAAATATCCTATAGGATTGTGCTACAGCTGTTTGCTTCTACAATTCCAATCTCTGCGGAGTGCTCGAGCAGAAAATGCTGTACATGGCTTCTAAAACACCCCCTGCACTCCCTCTGAAACTCCTGGCATGCAAACAGCTCAAGAAAGACATTCTGTGATACAGCAAGGACAGCACAGAGCAATAAATAAAACAGCGCTTTGCAGCACGCTCCGTATTCCCAGAACCCGTCCCTCCTGGCTCAGAGACACTGTTTATACCCGCAATGGCAAATGCATTCCAGCTCGACAAGGTCATTTCCTCCTCATTACCTCCTACTCAGTATCAGGAGGTTCAATTGGGGATCTCTGGTGCAAAAAGAACTGTACTATACAGTACCTGGCAAAGAGACAGTTTCGATCTTTCATTAACTTTTGCAATGCAAATCCATCATAGTGTCAAGAACAAACAATCTATCGACACAGTAGACTTACTGTGTATTTCCTTGATCTTTAAAGCTGAGGTCATCTGCACAATCTACCCTGGCTCTTACAGGACAAGACAGTCCTGTGTATTTATTAATGGAAGACAATTAGGTTCACATTTCTATTGCAGCGTTTGATAGTTATTTAAAAGCACATTGTAATCCTGCATGTGAAATCAAAGGCTAGGAGACTGTGGTGTACTTTGCAATAATGTTGTAATGTAATGTAATGCACAGTGCAAATACTCGCAAGGAAGAGACATGTGTGGGAAATGGACAGAAATGCCATTCACATGAAACAAAATGGCAGATGTATTTATTTAACCAGGAAAGAACCCTTAAGATCTCAATTTCATTTTCATTTTGAAAAAAACGCATGCTATAGCCCAGCTTTTGTGCTCCGTGTGGACACATCTTGTACTGTACAGTACAAAAATACACACACACACACACACACACACACACACACACACACACACACACACACACAGTGGTACAAAGATTTCCACATCATTACTCATGTCTGTAGAGAAATGTTCTAGCCAGAAGTATTAAATCACAGTGGAGCAAGAAAAAAAAAAGAAAAAAAAAACAAAACACTTCTGTTGTCAGGATGAAAGCACCCTGGATTCTGGATCTAATTTTCTGCAGAGGACGTGACTTAGAACATTCAGCAAACCCTCAATTGTGACATCACGCCATACCTCACCCGCAGCTTCAGCCCCGACCACTGCCCTCACCTGAACTGGCCATGACATGCAAGGTTATGCAATCAGACACAACTGATGCTGCACCACTGAACTACAAAGGAAACTATGACTCTCCCAGCTTGGAATCCAAGATTTGCTGTTCCTTCTGTTTCAGTCTTTGAGTAACGTTCCCGCGTCTCAAATTCCAAGCTGAATGAAGCAGCGCTTGCACAAATTGTGCATCATCTTTTAATAAGCGCACAAGACCTCTGCGAGATCTTACTGATCCAGCTCTCAGCTTGCTCCCAGAGCACTGCTCATGCAGACCGTCTCCAAGCGGGCTGGCAGCTCCCACCTCCTCCCTGGCAGGATCTCCTGTAACTGCAATCCTCTGCTCAGCTGCTCCACATACAGCACAGCAATGGGAAAACCACAAGATGCTCTTAGAAGATTTACGTTAAAGAAAAATCATATTGTCAGTGGCATAGGATTAGCCTCGTGAGAAACGCTAGCTTTAATCTCAGAAAACCAATACAGAACTACTGTACTGCAAACCAGACACTCCTGAACAAACCTTTTACTGTACACCCACTTGCTGGTGCATTACATGCTGTACAACAGTATTTGTAAAGGCTCAGTACTGGCATGTTTAAACACCAACATATTTGTTGTCCAGTTGGGCTCAAATTGAACACTCTTGTTATGAACTATCTGTTCTGGTCTTCTCGACCCATCCAGCACACACACCAGCCACATTGAGAGTCAAAAAAAACAACACAGCAGCATTCAAAATCCATATCCCTGCTGGAGGGAGGGAGGCATGCTGCAGTGTCCTTTTAGCAGACTTGAAAAAAATAACTCTGTCACAGATTTCAGGGAACTGAATTAAAGTGATATTCTAAAAAAGACACAGTTCATCACAGTCCATTTCAAATGTTCCACTTGCATCAGGGACCAGGGCTCCTCTGAGTGACCAGGATCAAACACCTGACGATACAGTGCAGTATCTTCCATTATTGCTAAAACACTTCTTTTAGCAGGGAAGCACAGTATTATGATGACATGCAGGCCAGTCAAAGGAAAGGCGTGAATATTTAGAGGTGAAGGACTGCAAGTCATGCTGCTCTACCCCAGGTAGGGTTTCCAACACAGAGCACAGCGCTCAAGAATGCACTTCCAGCGTTCAGGTCTGTGTCACGCAGGCTCTCAGGGAGGGGAGGAAGTGACAGCTCGCTCTGGTTTTGAACTGCTCGGAGCGCTGCTGGTTTGTCTTCTAGGACCCGCTACACTACAGAAATCAAATGTCAGTGTCAGAAACTGTGTAGGTATTGCGATTCTCAAGAAAAAAACAAGGGATGACATCTTCAAATCTCAGCTCAGAGTTCTGTTCCTCCTCATAGAACCAGTGTTAAAGCCGTGTTACCCTTCCTGGTTTGAACTAGTACAATTCTACAGGAGAGAGCACCAAAGGGACAGTATTCTGAACAGTTTTCCAGAAATGTTTTGAGTCAGCAGTTGATAAAAAAAAAGAAAAAGGCCCTGAACCCTTTCATTCCCTAGAGCCGCATGTTAACACCTGCCGTCAGAAATCACGCTGGAACCTCGTGGGACTCCTAGGTCCCAGTCTGAGGTGGTATAGAAGTATATGTCCTCTTCATGCATACTCAATAATGGAGTTTACTCTTCAACAACAAACATAATTCAGCACTGAAAGGACACATGCTTTACACCTCAGCGAAGGACTAGAAGCAAGAGGGTCACGTTCTTCCCTCTCCCTGTGCTGCGAGAGCATAAAGTAGGACATGCCTGTCTCCCTGCCTGCCCACACATACACTGAAAATGCATTCCTATACAAGGACAAGCAGGTATCTATTATTACACAGCAACAGTGCTGGCTTCCCACACTATTAACAGAATGTTCATTCAATTGTGAATCTGAAAATGTGGCCACCGTCCTGACAAACAGAAGGGCAGCATGAAAAAGCAAATACAGCCTCATTTAATCCAAAGGGTTTCTTTTTAATTATATATGCAAAACTAATAACTGGAAGCAATCAAGGTACAGTAATCCAATCAAAAAGCCAAACGCAGCACAGACACCGAGGCTAATCCGTGTGTGCGCACGACGGGCGAGATTGATGGCAATGCTGGGGTCTCATGTGCAGACTGTCTTTACAATTACTGAGAGGGAGGGAAACATTTAACTAACAGCTAATCAGCTGCCAGCAGAACCCTAATTCCGCCACACCGGTCCTGCCTTTAAATGCTTTAAATGACTTGCCAATTTAAATGCAGTCAAGTGAGAATAATTGACTTCCTTAATATCCCACCCCCACAGAAACATATTCAAATGAGTGCAATTAAGACAGCGCTGCATCCGTGCCTCGACTGGCTATGGTAGGGTATGGTCGTTTTAAGAATTGCTTCTGCCCTACATTAACCAATCTCCTAACGTTGCGAGCTAAATCAATCAGGAACCAGTCAACGACCTTGATTAACAATTAGCTGTCTGCTTATTAATTAACTACAGCAATAAACACATACTTAAAAAAAACAATTTACCAGTTTTATATAGGAATTAAATAGATCATTTCGGTCGAGTTATACAATGTCTAAATTTTGGGCTGCTTTTTCCACAGCGATTTGTCTCTTGTGGGAGTCTGGAGCTTGGCTCCTATGGCTTTATTAGAGCCAAAACTAAACAAGCCAAGCTGCTTCTCAAATCTACAATTATTCCTGGAAGACTTTCCAGAATGGCTGTTCAGTCAGTGTTTTTATTTTGCAGTGGATACACAGTACCCCTGGCTCCTGATCACTGATGAGGAGAGCCCAAGCAGAGGGAAGCTCTCTTCATCCCAGCAGGTGCAGTGCAGGCAGAAGGGGCCAGTTCATCCAATCACATGCTGGCATGCTTCCACAAACCTGTTGTGTGTGTGGAGGGGGGGGGTATTTATAGGCTATTGATTGTGAGCCAAGTAAACAATCTGATCACTTATAACTCAAGGGGTCTGGTGAACGTTCCATCACGAAGGAAAGAAAGGGAATGGGAAATGGCGTTAGCTACAGAATCAATATCCCTGTTAAATGTTGCACAGCAGGTCATTTTGAGATAATGCAATTCACAGCAGCACTCCGTCAATCTGCCTAGCTGGTGTCACACAAATGCAACAGTGTTGGCCTTCTAAACCGTCACTAACATGTCTCCTAAACAAATGAAGACTAAAAGTGATCAGTCTGAAGACCAACACAAGAAGCCGTGAAACTGTATCGCAAAGCACTGGGGGCACAAGAGGGAGAACTGCTGTGCCCAACTCCATCCTGAGGAGCCAGGCTGGACAAACAGGTCTGCAGGACGACAAGTTTAAAAGCATGTAGGCTTCACTTGAGTTTATTCACTTTGTTACTCAATACACACAGTGTAGGAGCTGCTGCTTGAGCATTCCTTTCAGCAGTTACTTTTTCAGTGCTGAATTTGGCACAATGAGTAAGTGTCAGTTGCACAGTTTACAAGTATACTGCACAGGTTTCAATTTTAAAGGTGGCAGCTCTAAAAAGGAAGAATGCTCCAATAACTTGGAGCTTACTGTAACACAGCGGCTACAGTCCTGCCAAACTGGTCGCTGGAAAGAAAACTGACGAAGCAAGCTGACTATCCTGCAAAAGGCCATTAAAACCAGGAATCAAACTGCTCTGCAGTGGGAGTCTTATTAACATCCCAGTTCTGGATGATAAAACAGTACACACCCACCCCATATAATTACAGCAAGTTAAATCAGATCTGTAACCCCAGTTAAAGATCATGCAGGACTTGAATGATGTGAAATTAGTATTTTGAAATAAACGCCCCCGCAGTATTGTGAAGTGTCAGTCCTCTCCTCGCCTCCTCCTTCACACTGCTGTATCAGTAGTGCTGTGGTCCTGCCGCTGGTGTAAGAGACCACAGCCGCCAGTGCCTCTGATACAGGATACCACAGGGCTGAAGTCTGTCCCCACTTCATTTCCAGCCATGTTCTTTGGTCCTGGTTTCTGTGCCATGCTTACAGTACTGGCTGGGGTTAGCTCAGTCAACGCCTTTTAAGATTTGAAAGATATCAAGCTAATTCCCCTGGGGGTTGGGTGCTGCAATAATCCAGATCAAAATATGTATTGAAATCGTTTCTGACACAATAAACAGAACACGCAATCTGCAGATCAGACTAAAGCAATGGAAAACAGGACTACGATGCCAGACTTTCCAGCATAACACTAGAGTTATTTATTTGTTCAATCATACACTGGAGAGGAATGCGGCTTCATTTGTCTTCAGTGTTTTTACAAACAGCCATCTGAGTGGATGCAGATTAATGTCGAATCACATTGAATATGAAATTCACCAAACAGCAGCTTGTCTCAGTAAAGGTGTAAAGATCAGTGATTCTGGTGTGGATCAAAATGATCTGTTTCTACAACGGAGTCATTCTGTTCAAACGGAGCGACTCAAAAATCACGAGGAGGAAACTGACAATGTGGACGAGCACATCCACCCCGCCAGCACATTTTAAACTGTGATCGTGCACCTCACTGCAAAAAATAACTTTCTTTGTTTTTTCACATGTCTCTTATACCGTAAAAGGTTAAAGCCTAAACCACGATAATTCAACAAAATGAATTATCTTGCTTATTGAAATCACTCTGGATGACTACATTCAACAGCCATTCACTGCTACAGTACTTTACACAATGCCCTTTAGAACCAATATCACAAAGCACTTTTTACCAAGTGATAAACCATGGCTTAGTCTCTTATCTCTCATAACAATCAGGATTTCTACTTGCAATTTCCTGCTGTAAAAAACTAAAATATGAGAACGTCCCCTGCAACATGGTCTCAATTAAAACAAGAACAAACACAAGAGAAGAGATATACACAACCCATCCCCCAATAAACTTCAATTACTAAACAAACCTGTAGGATTTCCACTTCAATTCTCTTTCATGGGCAGGAATCAAATTTCTCCTAACCCAGAACAAACTTGGAAGAGTGAGATGCTTTCTGAATGAGGGTTTACATCAAATGAATGAGAATGCATCTTAAAATGCAGCATTCGCTTCACAAGCCATGGCGTTTGAATTTCTGCTAAAAAACTACTACTGTGCTTATTCTCCCAGACACATCCAGAGCTGTGCCTGCATCCCAGCAGAAGCTTACTGATTAGCTGTTTGCTGAAAGAGCAGGTGCCAGAAGACAATGAAGCAAACATTTCCTGGGTCACACCCACGCTTCACTCATTTTCAACTGGCAGCTGGATGGACATTACAGCACAGAGTACACACACACACTGGCAATGCTCCGACAATTCAAACAATAAAAAACACAGGACGGACATGATGTGGTACTGCTAGTATCTACAGTAGTCATGTGTACAGTTCTGTTTTATGCTTTATCACCCTGTACTATATGCATAATTCAAGGATGGAAATAAAACTCCTATTGCATAGTAGTGTGGCGAGGCGAAAGTCCTGCAGATGTAAATTGTGTGGGTGTGGGAATGCAAGGTTGGAAGGGATGGGGTTAAATGCATCCCTGCCAACAATCATAGGTGAGGCCATTCCCCAATTAGGTAATTGAGTGCTAATTGGGGAATGGCCATGTGTATATAAGGGATGTCAAATCCTTTGTGGAAGGTGTTTTCGAGGAATTTTGGTGGGTGAGAGAGAGAGAGAAAGGAGTGTGTTCTGTGTTTTGAGACTACAGAGTGAAGACCAGCACCAGCCTGAGCAGTATGTATTGTTTTATTTAACCCTTTCATTTTGGCCCTTGTGTCTTTGTGTTCGGTGTTTAATAATAAACGTGCGCACCAGAGCTTTCACTTTCCTGACGCTATCCTGCTACGTGTAGTTTCACCCATTCCAGGTTTCAACACAAGCTTCACTAGTTACAGTGTGCATGTACAGTAACAAGCTTATAGTAAAACCTGGAATGGATCAAACTGCTTTGCAATTGGAGTGGTATTTCCATCCCTGATAATTGGATTCAGCTTACCTATTTGAGGAATCAGTTCTGAAATCCTCTATATATTCCAAATGGGTGTGTCCTGTGAATGCTGCCTATCTGTTTTCCAATTTAAAAGAAGAACAAAAGGATCGAACACTTGTGCCTGTTAATGCAGTACATGTGAAGCCTGAGAGCTCTATGCAACACTGTGTCTGTGTGCCAGTCTCACTGCGCACACACACAGGTAGGAAGTACAATGTGTAGTGAAGGTGCTCCACACCAGAACTGACAAGCACAACGTTTCTTTTTCTGTTGTACCTCCTGTAGACAAATGGGGCACACTTTCAATGGAGCAATACCAATTAGAAACTTATCACGTAGCAACTTAGCAGCCTGGAAGAGCTGAATCAAGAGGAATTAACAAGAAACCCACAAACAGCAACACTAGGCGGAAAGTAAGCCTGCTACAATGGCTTCATCACCTGGCTCCCCTGCAGAGGCTTGCTGTATCTGAAACTGTGTGTGACAGGGCACCTCTGCAAACAGCTCTCCATAACAAAAGGAGGGAGCCAATGAGTGAAGTCAGCACAGGTGTTAAAAATGCCCATTTTTGTGACCTTTGCCCCAGCTGTTCTCCACGTGGGTACTGACCAGGACAAACAACATTAGCCCACTCTAAAAGCATATTCCAAAGGCTGCTGGTGAACAGAACCTGGAATTAACCCAGCAGGTCTGTTCTAAACCCAGCCTTGCCTCCCCACCTTGACTATGAGCATGGCCGAGATCAGGAGTGTAGGCGTGCCAAACTCTTCACCCAGGTTGAGGCTCAGGGTGAGAGTTCACTCAGTCACAACAAGAGGAAATCATCAACATTGCAGTAGCCAGTGTGTATCAGTGCCTTTTAACTGGGTGCACAGTTCCTGTCTTTCAATGCCTTAACTGGATGCACAGTGCCTACCTTTCAATGTCTTAACTGGATGCACAGTGCCTACCTTTCAATGTCTTAACTGGGTGCACAGTGCCTACCTTTCACCCCACGTCCTGCATTATTAATGTGGATCATTCTGATCAGACTACAGCCCTGCAGATATTTCATTTGCAGCGAATCACATGCACTGCGACACCTTTGGCACCAGTACGCATCTCCACCTCACTGAACTGGCACGACTCCGGAGAGATTGGCTGTCTTTATTCAAGACCTTGCCTTTGACCAAGCAGCTTCTGTAACCAACACTCACTGCGTGCATAGTGAACAGAATACGGTAAAATGGGTATGCGGTTCAGCTGTCAAAAACTGGCATCGTGCCTGCTCATACAGCATTGTATTATTAATAATAAAAATAATAATAATAATAATAATAATAATAATAATAATAATAATATTCTGCGACAACATCGTTTACCTGACTACAATGTATCTTTGAATTGTACGTAATTGCCCAAATATTGCCACATTCAGGCAAACCTTTGTTCACCCCCAGCAGAAATTTAAACATTATACATAAAAATTAAAAATTAAAATTCTCGTTCTGTGTTAGCTACAGTTACATAACAGCATTTAACAAAATAAACACGACAACAAACAATCCGACTGAATCTCGGTTTGTTAAAATAACAATGTGGGATTTGTTTACCTTGAAATATATAAATAAATAACACTGGACAGGCTCGTGATACAGTAGCTCACTCAAATTACTATTGTATTATTATTATTATTATTATTATTATTATTATTATTATTTTTGATACCGCTGTTGTCAGCAGCTGCACAAAACAAATCCTTAATAAGCATCGATTTCGATTTATCTAAAGTTAAAGTCGGTTCGATAGGAGTCTTTCTCGTTCTTCAGCCCTGGTGTGCTGCAGTCTTTTGGGGGGTTTCTTACTGGCAGTAGATTTCGTACTGGTAACAGCAACCCCGAAAACACCGCTGCCAGTAGATTTTATACTGGTTCTAATTAAAATAAAACTCACCGCATCCTTCTCGTCTTTTTTCGCACTCCGGTGTTCATCTCGGTCCGGATTAGACAATTTCCTTTTCTGCAGCAGTTCGGACTTCTTCATTTCTCGACCGATAGAGAGCTTCACCCCCTGCTTCACACAAAGTCTTGTTTGTAAAGGTCCACTGTGTGTGTGGGGGAGTCCGTTATTATAATATAAATGCCTTCACAAAGTTAAGAGCAGTGCTGTGACTATTTGAGATCATCTGCAATGACACGGCTGTAGTACTGGCGGTTTCGTTCGCTGGCGCTTTGCAGTGTGTACCGCGCCAGCAATAACAACAGCCCCTTTTTAAATTCCTCAGCAGCTGAAATGAACATCACAATGTCCCCAATTCAAGAGCAGTGTGTCTTTACCGGAGTCCCGGGATGGGAATTTCTCTACTAATTACTAAAAGCGCGTTGAAAGCCTCAGTCGGAATCAGTGAGTACATAGAAAACACGAGCGCTTTGCTTGTCTTCAGCCGGTATGTTAAAAGAAGACATGATTTCTTCCTGTATGTGCTGCTAAAACAGGCGCTAAAGGTGTTATGCTACTTGCTACGATGTTGTCAAAGTCAAAGTTTCGAATATATAAATGTAGGTAGAACACCGCATTTCGGAAAACGCCGATCCCAAATGCACACCAAACCCCTTCTGATTAATGCGCTGTAATCGCCTCCGTCTCCCGCAGGACGCATTTAGAATAGAAGCCGCCACTTCATTCATCCCGACCCCAACACTGAGCAACATGCAGAAAGACGAGTGAAGCTGAATCACATCTCGCCACCTCCCCTGTCCTTAGCAGAGCGGATTTTCTGTGTGTGTATATCCTGCCGATGTGGTGTCTGTCCACCTACTAGAAGATTAGGGAAATACCCCGCGTCTGCATTTTTCATTTATTCGAATCGAACCGAGTCGCCAGACCCGGACACGCTGGAAGCGAGCAACTGCACAGACACGTCCAGCAAACCGGGGGGTGACTACGCTTTCAAACCGCGCTTCCTGAAACTGGAGCGCTTGCGCCGTACGGCAGGAGTGTGTGGATTTGCATTAAAAAAAAAAATTAAAAAGGGCCGCGTTGGACATGTTGCTGTACGGCTAGAAGTGCCACACGCATATCGCCATGTGCAGTGTGTCGTGGAACCGTAGGACGCACAAGGCAGACATATGGAGAAGGGAATGGTAACAAACACGGCAAACTATTGTAGTTCGTTTTATTTTGTCCAGCCATGATTGCAAGACGAAAGGAAGATGATATTGTTGCTATGGGCCGTATATTAAATATAGCTTCAGCATATATATATATATATATATATATATATATATATATATATATATATATATATATATATATATATATATATATATATATATTAAACCTAGATTTGAAATGCATATGCAGTTATGGTGTTCAGTAACTGCCACCTAATATGCCTCTCCACATTGTGTGCTCGTTGGCTGAAACTTTTCAGATGTAACACTTCTCTGCAGCCACCGTCTTCCCCTGTCACTGTGATCATGTGTAGACCTATCAGTAGCTGCGCTGTTTCTGACGCCCATTACAGCACATGCACTGTACCTGCAAATGCATTGAGCTGAGTAGTGCCTGTGCATTTCTTAAACTACATAAGGGGGACGGTATCTAGCGAAATCGATCAAGCACCAGCACTAGATTATTATTACTATTACTTTCAAAAAAATATTATGTAAAGAATATAGCAGCCTTTCTCCGTCCTAAAAGGTGGACGTCCTTCTTTTAATGCCAGATCCTGTTTTTTGTGCCACCCAGACTTCCCATTGGTAAAACACTTGATACAGAGACTCACGCCTGCTGTTTTTGTTCACATGCGCCCTCTGGTGGCATTCATTTTGTAGCCCAGATTTAAATAATAGTGCTAAAGCAATCAAAAAGCATTGGACTAGCCACCCTGAAGGAGGGATAAATCTAATTCCAAAAAATAGTCTAAGATATATTTTCAGTTATGTTGTCTTTACTAATTCAATAAATTGCGTTTAAATTTCTTTCTTATCTTATTTAAAGTACTACAAATAATTCTAACAAAAGAAAAACATCTGTGCTGTACTTTTCCCTATTAGCCCTGTTTACACACCTATACCTAGTAACCTATTAAAATCTGTAAACCATTCTTTGGTGAATGAGTCATTCTCTCATAAAAGTTCATAGCAGAAATCATAGCAAAGTGTAATAAAGCCTAGTGAAGCATGGTAAGCATTGTAAAGATCAGAGAAGTATAGTAAAGCATATTACTAAACCTGGCAAAGCAGGATACAGTCTCCTAAATGCAGAGTATAGCTGTGGGGAAAGCATGGGAAAACTGCAGAAATACTGTTTTATAAGGGCTGGTTCAGTGGGGACAATTGCCTAACCCAAATGATCTCAGGCTTTAGCACCTGTGTTTAGCACACGGAGGCTGTAACGTTTAGGGTGCTGTGTTTGAAGGTCCAAAGGTCAGCCTTATTGGTTTTGTGAGAACAGGGTTGCTCAACCCTTCACATGACAGTCCATTAATGAGCTGGAGATTTAGCAGGGCTGAAGGGCATTGGCTGGCTCAAGCATTGCACACTGTCAGCACATCTGGCACAGCTGGGAATAGCTAGCGTGAGTTGCAAGAGTAGATCACCCCTGTGCTTCTGTTGATTTGATTTGGTGTGCCTGTGAAACCAAATCACTGGAACTCGGAATCCTGGAAAATGATCTCATTGTGAAGATTGTCGAATTTAATTGATGACTTTATAGGCCACACATGCAATTCATTTAAAATAGTAAGAGAAAAGGAACACACAGCCACAAATAATAAAATGCAGGAGACTTCAGAAGTTCTTGAAGGTGTGTAATTAAAGTACAAAGTGGTCTTTTCACACATGAGTGCCTATTGTTTCTATATGACTGATTACTGTCCGGAAATTGAATCTCTCACTCCAAAAGGTTTTCATGCAGGTAGGTATATAAAGGATATCAATGACAAATCTTGAGGTGTTCTAATACACGACTGTATGAAATGTGTCATTGAACATATCTGAGTGGAGCTGCAGCTTCAAACCCCCGCTATGGTGCTGAAAGAAAAGTAATGTAATATCACAGCGGGGCAACGGAGTTAACTGGGGATCTGTAATCGACAAACTTTGTAAGCTAATACACCATTGTGCATGATCTGATTGAGCTGTATAAATAATGCTTTTAATTCATAAATTAGCCCCTGCAGTCCTATCTAATGTTGGCTGTTCTTTTTTTTTTTTTTAATGATGATAAATATCCAACCCCAGTGCTTGACACAGCGCTCTGTGTTTCATAATGCTTTATCAGTGTTGTTTAGCAGGCTTTATCAAGAGGTCAAGGATGTCCTCTGTGGGATGGCTGAGATGCAGGCCACTGAGTTACGTCAATCCGATCTGTATAAAAGGGCTGGAGAGACTCCCGCGGAGCTGCTCCAGAGACAACACTCAACCGAGAAGGCAGTTACACAGAGCAGCTAGGAAAGGTAGGGATGATCCTGGTTTCTCCAGAGTACATTTCCATCTGGTAAAAAATATGTAAAGCTTCTAAAATAAAATAAAAAACCCTAAGGTTTTCAAAGGACATTGTAAATTATACCGCATTCAACATTAAAAAGAAACATTTTATTAAAATAAATTGAAGCCTAAGGATGGCGTTATTTAGACCCGCCACAGTTTCGCTCAATAGAATAGATCTCATACTGCACAGTCTGTGCGAAACCACCTTTGTGTTTTATTTGTAGAATATCCTGTTTATTGGTTTGTGTTTACAGGTACAGGTACATGGGAACGATGAAGCTAAAGCTGGCTGCAGGGTGTGCGTTTGTCCTGTTCTCCATCGTGTCCTGCCACAAGCACATGTGTCTTTACGGAAAGGACCACAGGAAATACCCCACAGCTGATCCCAACATGAAGGAATGCACAATCTACTCCAACTGTGAGTTCATTCATTGTCATTATCGACACTGTCATTGCAAAATTGCTGTCAGCCTGCACTGCTGTCCTGAATGAAACAGTAACACAGCCAGGCAATGTGTGACTGATGCTGTACTGTACTTAAAGGGCTGACAATCTGCTGCATTGTAAAAACAGATCCGTTGCGCTGCCCTTGCTGGTGCTGCTGTTGTCTGTTTAAATATTATGTGTGTGGTGTTTCTACTCTGTAACACCACTACAGTACTGTATAGAGGTTGTGTTCTGATCAGTTTGAATCCTGTTCCGCAGCATCCTGTTGCTATGGAAACTTCACAGAGCAGCTGGTCTCCCCCGTGTTGACAGTGGACAACACGCACTGGGACCGGTGTGGAAAGCTGAGTGAGAAGTAAGCGGGATTGGGGATGTGTTGTATTCCACTGGGGCTGCGTGTGGAAGTGTCCTCATTTCTGCAGTACCCTGCAGCCTAGCTATTCCCCACTAACTTTCATTTGCATTTTGGATGGTGCACATGAACCATTCATTATCATTCTCTGCTGTGTACTGCATACTACGTCATGGCTATATCTTTTAAATGAAACCTCCACCAGATCCTTAGTCATCATCCCATTTAACCCGTTAGACCTGGAGTGGAATTTCCATCCAGGACAGTGAGTATACACCCCGGTGTTAGAGGGAGGCCCGCTCCGTTTTAAAGTCATGTGACAGTGCTGTTTTGTGTGGCTTCTTCCAGGTGTGAGGTGTTCATGAAGAAGATCGAATGTTTCTACCAGTGCTCACCCCATGCAGCTCACTGGATCAACCCCAACTACACAGCTGGCATTTTGCTGGCCCCTCTCTGCTTGAATTTCTGCGACAACTGGTAGGAGTGATTAGACCCGTCACTCACATCCCCTTATTGTTCCTGCTCCCTTAGAAAAGTTTCCCACAGTATTTTTGCACAGTGTTTATGCAGTTTTGCCATGTTTTTCCCATGCTTATGCTACGCATTTACCATCATTTACATTAGTTTGCCATGTTTATTAATATGCTTTACATATGGTATATGGTACATATGGTACATGATATACATCGTTATTCTTTAGAGTGCTTGCCTGTGCTTTCCCATGCTTTCACTGTGCTTCATTACACTTTGCTGTGTTTTTATATGGGACACTTTAACAGGGATAACCCTGCACTCTGCAGCTTGGTTACGTTCTCTCCAGCTAGTTTCACATGCCACGGCTGATCTGGTTTTCTTTGCGGACCACACAGGTTTGAGGCATGCAAGGGCGACCTTACCTGTGCTAGAAACTGGCTTACAGACTTTGACTGGAACCATGATGGAAACCACTGTAGGAATAGCTGTATCCCGTACAGCCAGGTAAGCTAGACCAGCACATGTACACACAGACAAGTCCAGTGTAAAGCAGTTGTGCAGAAAAATCAAAAGTATGGTCATTTAAGTACTCCCTAAATGTTCAGTCAAGCGCTGATGCGTGGCCATTGCTGCCCGATGCAGTTCCAAAGCTACAATTAGAAAAGGGAATGCCTATTTACAGAATAGGTCCCTGGCAATAACTTTGTGTGCCAGTGACAAGCATTCTGTTTACCAGAAAGCATGCTGACCTGCAGACTCCCGGTCATGTCACAAAGTCCTGTTTTTGAACAGAGCAGGAATGTTTGTCCCTCACTGCTAGACCAAACAAGCTGTGTCCAAACTGTGGCCAAACTGTTTGACGATTGCTGAGTAAAACATTCAAATATTTTTAATTATCTAGAATATTTCATAATGTTTTTTATACTTTTCAGTGCAAACACTCAATCCTCGCTGTTCTCTCACAAGCAGAAAAAGGGGTAACCCCCTGAAAAGAGGGGGCCCTGTTAAAAATACGACCAGCTCTTATAATCTCCCTTGTTTGCTCTGGGAGGTTTCCAGCAAAGGTAGCAATGCTGTCCTCTATCTGTTATACGGCAATGCTTTGCAATTGAGGACAAGATCTACAGGGACTGTTTCTCCTCCACTACACACAGCCTGCACTGTGTCCTTCTCTCTCTGCTGGGTAGATGTACAAGAATGGGCGAGACTTGTGTCAGAGCATGTGGGGCCAGTCGTTCATGGTGAGCGAGTCTCCCTGCCGCTGCCTACGACTGGACGGTAGGGACGAGGTGGTGATGAAGTACCTGCTGCCAGACAAGGACTCTGACAGCAGCACCAGTGAAGAGGTCCACGGAGACGAGCGGTCCTGCCAGCTGGAGGGACTGGGGGCAGTGGTTGGAGAGGAGAAAGCAGGGGATGAGTGAGTAGCTCCGACACGCCATTACAATGTCATGAAGATTTGGGGGGTTCCATCATTACAATGTCATGAAGATTCAGGGGGTTCCATCATTACAATGTCATGAAGATTCAGGGGGTTCCATTATTACAATGTCATGAAGATTCAGGGGGTTCCATCATTACAATGTCATGAAGATTCAGGGGGTTCCATCATTACAATTTCATGAAGATTCAGGGGGTTCCATTATTACAATGTCATGAAGATTCAGGGGGTTCCATTATTACAATGTCATGAAGATTCAGGGGGTTCCATTATTACAATGTCATGAAGATTCAGGGGGTTCCATTATTACAATGTTGTGAAGATTCAGGGAGTTCCATTATTACAATGTCATGAAGATTCAGGGGGTTCCATTATTACAATGTCATGAAGATTCAGGGGGTTCCATTATTACAATGTCATGAGGATTCAGGGGGTTCCATTATTACAATGTCGTGAAGATTCAGGGGGTTCCATTATTACAATGTTGTGAAGATTCAGGGGGTTCCATTATTACAATGTCATGAAGATTCAGGGGGTTCCATTATTACAATGTCATGAAGATTCAGGGGGTTCCATTATTTAAGAGCATCATTCCTTAAGTTTGACCCCCTGTATGTTATTACTGATTGCTATTGCAGCAGTGTTGCATGCTTTTAATTTATTATAGTAACCTCTATGGCTCTAAGGTTTCAGGCACCGCACGGCACACCAGGGGAGACTTGGGGTTTTAGGTAGCAAAGTTGCCTAAAAATAGATCTCCTGGTCCTGGAACCAGGTTTCAAGCCACTGCTTCTGAAAAAGGGGCTTTGTGTTCCCTCAGCAAGAAACATGTCTGCTTTCTCTTTCAGGTCAGTGGAACTAAAGCACAAATGAACTGACCTGAACTAAATTAACAAGGACTGGACATTCACTTTCTCTGGAGATGATTCCATTTCTATATTCTGTTCACTTGCCACTTGTTAAAATAAAATCAAATAAAACAAAGTTTGCTACAGAGTCCTGTCCTTACTTACAAACATATATTATTGCAGGTGTTTCCTCTTCGAAAGCAGGCTAACATACTGCTTGGCTTGTAACGTGGCCTACAGTACTGTGATAGAGCAGGGAGATGAGGGACTTCATTCACTAACTGTTTCTTTGTTTTTGTAGTTTTGTGAGGGACCAATGTAGAAAAACAGTTATACAGTTGTGTGTGTACACACTACAAATTATAATACAAGGCAGTAAAGCCTAACCCTGATTTCAGCTACACCAGGAACATGCTTTTTTGACTTTCCGGTTAGTTTACATTGCCCAAAGAAAGATTTAGCTGATGGGTCTACTTCTTATGTTCAGTATTATTCCATTGTTGGGGCGGAAGGGGTTGCATTCACCAAAGGAAGGAATCAGCCAGCAGTAGCCTCATCTCTGTGCGCGTTTGTTTCTGCGTGTTCAGAGCAGAGGGGTGAGACTCAGAGTGGATTGACAGGCGGAAGAGCTGGTTAGTTTTCATCCTGACAGTCAAGCAGCACGTCAGTTTCAGGTTGGGGTTGTTATCGCTTTGTTTAAACAGGTGAAACCCCGTGTTTTTGAAAGGTATGTGTTTGTTAAATGAGTTCCCTAACTTCACATTTGACGTGTATTAATCAGCCGTTCAATATGTTTTGACTGTATCGCATCATTGCAGTTAACTGAGCGGTATAACAATATTTTCTTTATCACAAATTAATTGTTAATAACAATTATTATTTATTATTATTATTATTATTGTTAGGCTTCCAAGCAAGGCTGGGAAGCCTATTGTTAAAGTTTATTATTATTATTATTATTATTATTATTATTATTTTATTATTATTATTCTTCCCAAAACTTTAAGCTGCTGCTGCTTCGCAGCTGTGTGCCTGATCAGGTTCTGTCTTGGCAGGTAGCAAGCTAGATGCACTGGCTCTCTGATGCTGAAAAAGGTTGTGCTGCTGCGTCCTTGCAATTAGAGCTGTGACACATTTTTCGATAAAACATTTCGAAATCTTCTTGGGAACCGGTGAAGCGATTGATCTGACACTTGGCATATATCATCAGCATCCAAACCCGCATTAAGTTTGCGAAGCAGAAGTTTCTTCGGTAAATTTTTATGTCGAAATGGCTGCCACAAGCTATAGCGAAACGCGCCCTTAACAGCAAACTGCTGCTGTTTGAACACCGTTTGATCAACAAACTCCAAACTTGGTAGTTATTGTCCCAGTAACATGGGGTACAAATATGTGAAAATGGTGATGCCCGCCAGGTGTATGTTTACGTCTTAAATTTAAAACTGCCTCAGTTGACAAACGGTTTACTTGACTAACTCCAAACTTCACAAGAATCATCCGTGACACTGTAGCAATTCAACTGATTTTTTTTTTTTTTTAAATGGTGTTGACCGGAAACGAAAGTGTCCGTTTGACGCATTTTTTTAGAAACCATTTAAGTTCTTCTTGGGAACCGTTGAAGTGATTGATATCATACTTGGCATATGTGAAGGATTAATACAGTTAAAGAGCGGCGGTGTCTAGATCTTGTTCCAACTCTCTCCTCCTGAAGGTATTTCCGATTTCAGCCTGAGGGTGGCGCTACAGACCCTCCTGAAAGAATACACAGAAGTCAGCAAGTCACCTAAAGAGAACAAGATGTTCAGCGTACTTCAGCCAGCCAAGATCAGGCCCCGAAGAAAGGCAAGAAAATATCTTTACGCCATAGGTAACTAATGCTGCTTCCCGGTGGATGACACCTTCCATAAGCAGAGCAGGTTTTACTGCGAGCTTGGTGAGCCACAGTGCATACAGCAGGTAACACGCTCAGGAGTGTCTTGGTAAACTCGTAGTAAAACCAGGAATGGATAAAACTGCTATGCAGTGGGAATCTTATTGCCATCCCTGTAATATTAATGAAAGCTCTTGCACAAGGGTGAGTGAAAATGTGGGTATATGTTTTGGACGCTGAGATATTATACAGAGCAGAATGCTGCAGTGTAATTGTGTGGCTGTTTCTCTCTCTGCCCCTGCAGGAGGGTACACTCGTCTGCAAGGGGGGCGCTGGAGTGACAGCAGGGCACTGAGCTGCGTGGAGCACTTAGATTCCTTCAGCCAGTACTGGACCACAGTGTCCCCTCTGCACCAGGCCCGCAGCGGGCTCGGGGTGGCAGTGCTGGGGGGCATGATATACGTGGGCTGGTCCATTTCACAAATACATCAACGGAAGAGAAAGAGAAGAGGCTCTGTAGCGGATGCTAGCATTGGTCACAACTTGTTCAAAAGGTTGCAATGTAATTTACTACTAAGAATGCACAGAAGTGTGCTGATTGACAGCGAACTGAAAACAACGGGCCATAAAACTTGGGGGGTAGATTCAGCTGAAACAAACAGAAGCACTTGCTTAATTTCTGGCGGCACGCTATTAAATTTCCAGATATAAAAGGGCACCCGACACCCCCCCCCTTGCACCAGCAAAAACATCACAAACTGCACAGTCTGTTAGCTCTTAGTATAAAGTAAAACACATGTATATAGTGTGGCACTGGAGTTTGCTTAAATGCTGCTGGATAACAGGGAACTGATGTGGATGCTGTGCTTTTCAGTTACGCAGATGCATTTGCTAAGAAAGAGAAGATAGAGAATATAACTAAATAACAGGGTTTGTGAATAGAGCTCAAAGTGTTTACATGAGGGAAGAGTGATAAATGCATTCCTGGTTAGTCAGACATTCACAGTGATTAGATGTGTACAGAGTTTCTTTTATTGTTTGCTGTGTGATAAATAACTACTCACTGTACACAGTACAGGATGTCTATACATCACGTTCAAGCAGTGTCCCATGGGTCACAGTGTTGCGCATTCATGTCATCTATTCCTAATGTAACCTCCAGCAGCTTGGTCTTGTGCAACCACCAGCAATTACTGTAGAAAAGGTCATTTCTGTATCTGAGGCAGATGCTGTTAATTCACAAAACCTGTAAGGAGTGTTTTCATGACTGCTCTGCAAAGGACAGTTTTTTTATTGAAATCAGGTTTTCAGAGCACAGGAGGACCTGTTTTCAAGTTAGAATCTGTCAAATGTTTATAAATCCTCTTTAAAAAGAAAAGAAACACAACTGAAAGTGTTATTTTGTGAACAGGCCCAGGTATTATGCAAGGAAAAGAAACATTAGTCTGGCCCTCCATTGAGGTGAGCCTGTGGTTGCATGCAGTTTGAACATTTTTATGGTAACACCCCAAACTTCACTTTGAATCTTAGCTTTGCAGTTTACGGCATGGGAATAATCAACCTTTATTTTTTTTATCAGTATTTCCTTATTGACTCCCACCTTTTCACTGAAGGACCATGCTTGCTTTATGAATACACTCTTTAAGGTTATAAGTAGGGGTTTAAATCAATTTGAGAGTTATCTTCCAAGTTAGTTTTACTCGATTCAATTATTCATCAACCAGTTAATGAAATCAAATGCAACAAACATGAAATATAAAAGACATCCTTCTCGCGATATACCTTAAATCAGCTTAAAATTGAAGAATGTATTTTACTGAAACAGTCGCATGGTATTTATAAAGATTAATCAAGCATTCACGTTAAAGCCCAGGTTAGTTAGATTAGGGATTCCCACACACATACAAAATGTTTTCTCCCAAAAGACCCAGACAAAGAAATGCCACTGAACAGAACGAACACAGTAACACAAAGCAGTAACCAATGCAGTAGCCAACATAGTTTGGAACCAGAGTTAGAGGACACTTTATTATTTTATTTTTATTTTTAAAATTAAAAAAAAATAATTATCTGTCTATGTAGTTTTGAAACAAAAACAAAAAAAAAAAACATTTTTTATTTTTTTTTTTGGGGGGGGGGGTTTAAATTCATTAGAAACTCCTTTAAAAAAATAAACACGTAAAGTTCAAGGCAAATGTTACGGGATGCCCTATTATATTATTAAAAAAAAAAAAAAAAAAAAAAAACGTCATGAGCCCTTGAAGATTTAATAGCCCAGCTCGTGTCTGCGTGAGATCTTTTCCTGATCACAATACAACAGTGCTTTATCCTCCGAGACATCTCATGAGATTCTAAGCACGCTCGCTAATTGACAGTGGCGCTGAACTGATGTGATTAGTGTTGTCTCTGCAGTTCTAAATGATCTAGAGTCTGAACCCTGTGTGAATGTCATTTAGACATTAAAACGCCTGTCTGCTATACCTAGAATAGTGTGGGCTGCTTTAGTCTGCAAATAAGTAAAATACATCATGTTGGTTATTATCTAAAAAACATAGCATACCTGTATTCTGCAACCCTGTTTAATGCTATCATAATAACAACATATTGTACTAGACAACTTGAGTATATTATATTTCTAAAATAAGGTACTTGGTAGTACTACCAAACAGGTGGCAGTAAAGTGAGCTCTAATGGGCTTCTTAAAAGAACATCACTTTATTAATAACATCTTATTAATAATATCTTTTAATGTGTGATATTTTAATATGAAGTGCTAAAACGTGTTGAGTTGGAGTTATTTGTTTAACAAATGTTAAAACACATTTGTTGTTCTGCATAAAAGCTTGTGGATAACTGGCAATTGTATAACCAATTAATTTTTTTTTTTTAGGTTCGAAATGCAAAACGCCACTTGTTACAATGATATAAGTAATCTTTTTCATCACTTGGGCTTTGCGTCTTCTCTGTACCGAGTTTCAAAAGCAGAGGCAGCTGTTACTGCAGTCATTCTTACTGCTACACTTACACCTAAAGAATATAACCTCATAAAGTGTGGCTTGCATACTGGCCCCAAATCACCCTTCCCCAGCGGGGGATGATAACTCATTATAGTGCCAGTAGATGCATTGCAACTCCAAGCATTTCCAGGTGTACTGTGGTTTTATAAATATGTCAATCCCTGAACTAAATCACTTCAAGGAAAATCACACTGGGGGTTTTCCTGGTAAGAAATACATTTCAATAAACTTATTATTATTTATTTTTTTATTTCTCCTATAAAAAGAGAATGTTACAGGGCTATATCAATATCTTTACATTATTTTCACAAAATTGACACAAGACCCATTGGCTTTTGTTGTATTGTACTGTACTTGCCTGAGAGCTACAGACAATCATCAGTTGTTTTTCTGAAAGATTTCTGAAAGTTTTTTTTCAGGGTACACATTTTTAATGATCAGAGTCGCAACCAGCGAAAAGGTAGCTACCAAGGTGAGGATGGTCCTCAGGGCCTTGAACCAGCTAGGGTACCCGGGGAGGAGGGAGAGGTCATAGTGCAACGCGATTCCCAGCCCCATGATCACCATCAGAGACGATTCTGTGATGCTGCCCCTGAACAGGAGCGCTACCCAGGCGAACAGTGAAGGCACCACGCTGTTAGCCAAGTTCATCCAGTCCGGCTTGGCAGGGCTCCCCTCTGGCAGTGTGAACCCCCAGCGAGCTCCACCGAGGAAAGAAAGAATGGAGGCTCCGTAGGCCACCTGGGCGAAGGCTACGTCAGGACAGTACACCTCCGTAACTGCCATCAGCAGCGGAGCGGAGACGAAGGGAATCAAGCTGGAGAAGCCCAGGTACAGCGCAGGCTTGGGGCCCCTCATTAAATCCTTCATGTCATACCTCAAGAGGTCCAGCTCCCGCTCTTGCGGCTCTTCTTGAGTCTTCCTCCGCTTGTGGGACTGAGTGGAGGAGTGAAACGGCTGACCTCCGATAAGCATGCAGGCGCCGGCTGGTCTCCAGTATGGAAGCTGAGCGCAGTGAGCTACAAAGAGCAGTCTTTGAGCTTGGGGGGGGTGGAATGAGTTGGGCTGGGGAGCCACGCAGGTCATTACTGATTTCTTGAGCATGCGGGTGACCAGCGTCTGAACCTAAAATAAAACAGTATAACTGAAAGGCAGTCTAAACAACTACTCAATCATACAAGTTAAAAGCCTGAGGCGTCTATTTGCTTATCTATTAACATGGATGACTCTTTGCTTGTTTATTTTACAATAAATGAAAGTTACTCTTCCTGGTACCTGATCACACTCCTGTGCTACAGGTGACATTCACTCCAAACCTCTTTAGTGCAATCACTTTTCTTTTACCATATCTACCTGACCTTTTATACGATGTTAGCAACCATGCTGAGGTGTTCCGAGTTATGTGATTATATTGCCAGTATTTCAATGGTACAAACTTCGCTTTTTCATTCAGAAATGATTTAGATTCCTTTACACTTACCCTAAAAGAAGTCAGCAAGTATCTTCTGGCCACTCTGAAAAACATTTTAAAATCTGAAAACAAAACAACACAATATTACAAACCACTCGTGTGCAATACACTGCTACAGAATGCACACGCAATACAGACATACATGTGTCACCCGATAGAGACCCCAGTATATTACGTTACTTCTGTGCTACTCGTCACGCTGTACAAATTGTTGACACGAATCGTGCAATTCAATTTCTATGTCAGAATACTAATAAATGTTCCAAATGGTCAAAAACAAGATAAAATCAGATGCAATACATGCGCATTTGATCAAATCGCGAAATGATTTTTTAGTTGCATTAAAATGACACATGGTTCCGCACAATCCAAGCCTTTACAAAAACAGATCTATTTTTCCCGTAGATTTAACCGTTAATACAATAACTGTTATTTCAGCCAAAATATATCAATAAATAAAACTGCAAATGTTACGTTCAGGCGTTAAAAGGGTCATTCTCAATCTCGCTTTGAAGTTGGACATGTAACCATATACACGCTCCGGTTATAAACGGCAATGCAAGCATTTTCGTTCCTCTCCTGTGAAATTTTGAAAACGCTTTCTGAAACTGTCCCGAGTCCAGACCCATGCGCACGGCTGAAGGCAGTTTTCAATATAAACTGCATATTTCAAGAACTAGAAAAGTAACGCGCAGATTGGACTGCGCTGGGGTCACAAGTGAGAACTGAAACGTTTAATTGCACTGTGCAAAGGTATTTGTGGTCCCCACCGTGCGGTTGTAACTTGAGACTCAACGTGCCTTCTTTAATTGTGGCAAATCTAACTTGTCAGATTTGACAATATTTCTTCAAGCAATATGTATCCTAACTAGTGCATTCGCCACAGGACATGTCGCGTACTACGAAACAAAAATAAATAAATAAACACAACTCAGTAATTGAAATCGGAAAGTGGTTGGAGCAGTAACAGGATATGAGTTGACGAGCAGGTCAGGTAAAAAATAAGATCATTCACACGTGACTATTCACACATGATTACTCAGGCGTGTATCCGCTTCTAAATGTACAGTACATATTCTCTATGTATGTACCACTGTGAGCAAACTGCTTTAAAGGTTATTAGTAGTAGTAGTAGTACAGAATTGCAATCATTACAAATTTAATTTACAATATAATTTCAATATATGCAATCATAACATCATAAAATCTATTTTAAAACACAAACAAACCAATAAATAGAAGATAGATAGACAGATGTGAATCCATACTAGCTCAGCATAAGAATGTTTGAACCGTTTTTCATGATGATGATGATGATGATGATGATGATTATTATTATTATTATTATTATTATTATTATTATTATATTATTATTATTATTATTATTATTATTTATTATTATTATTATTATTATTATTATTATTATTATTAATTATTATTATATTAATGGTGACAGCGCGCTCAAGACTCAGTGTTTTCGGGGGCTGTGATGCAGTGCAGGTCACATGACTCACAGGCACGATCATCTCTGAGTTCGATTGGTGCTTCCTGAGAGCGAGAGCGCTGGAGTGTGAGAAGCAGATGAGGAGCGATCGAGCGAGTCAGACAGAGAGAGAGAGAGACAGAGAAGAGAAGAAAAGAAAAGAAAAGAAAAGAAAAGAAAAAAGAGAAGAAAAGAAAAGAAAAGAAAAGAAAAGAAAGAAGGCAGGCAGGCAGATAGATATACACAGATACACACAGATACACACAGGAGCGACTGGCAGCACTGGACACTGACCAAAACAATACACAAACACCAAGAGCAAGCCAACGCGTGGGGACATCGCAAGCCGCGGAGCAGACGAGAGCAGGGGGTGGAAACACGAAGCACAGCACAGGACTGCAAGCCGGACTGGGAAACTCGAGTAAAACCCCGCTGAGGAATCACAGAGGTGTGTGTACAGAAATCATGGGCAGCAAGATATTTATCCTCGGAGAGTGGGCAGGGCAGCCATTTTGGAGCAGGTCGGTTATTATTAGTAGGATGGGGGGGTCAGAAACATTTGTTTACTTCAGCTGTATACGACGTGAGAGCAAAGCGGGTGTTTGCTGTTGTTCTTCGGGGAATCTAAACGCAATGTCTATAGGCTCACCCCCGCAACTGGCGCTTCGCAGGAGATAAGATGTTGTTCAAGGATTTGTTTAAAAACAGTGAATGGCGTAAAAAAATAATAACTTGAGTCTGAATACTTTCTTTATTGAAGCTTTTTATTTTAATTTGTACTGTGTTCACATTCGTGTGATTGATTAAACACAGCATTTGCTTCCTCGTTGGCCTGCCTAATTCATCTGTATTTGTAAAGTTTTTACAGTGTAACGTTAAACTACCCTTGTAATTTTTAGAATAAGTACAACGCAACCCATTGCTGAGGTATGGATTGATGTTGTTTTTTTTTTTGTTTGTTTGTTTTTTGGAACACACTGTACAATTTTATAGGACAACTGCGGTTTAATGAATATGAATTATTCTAAAATATGTAGGTGATTGTTCTATGCGATTATGTAAAGGAGGTAGATTTCTGCAAACGTTTAGATTTTTTGGGGGCTGTTTTATTTTACTTTAAATGACAAATAAATATTTTACTGAGAGTATAGACCGCCTGCTTGCTGCAATAACATTTATTTTCCCAGTTGACATTGAGAGTTTTCGGTTAGTGTCTTTGAATTCTGTTTTTTTTTTCCTGGTCATCCCCAGGATTGTTTTTAGTAAGATAATTAGTCCATGTGCTTCAGCTGCATACAAATGATGGAGTAACGTGTAGATTAGTTATTAAAAGTCATAATGCCCCATGTGGATTTTAAAAGCACTGTAGTTTACACATTTACTCTATAAACCCATGCTTAACATTTATCAGCTAAATACGTGCTTACTGTAGCAAACTAAAAAAGACATTGGAGGAAAAAAAGTGAAGACTTTATTTAATGTGTACAAGTTGACTATGGCCTTTTTACAGCAGCTTCAGTCTGATGCTGGCATTTGCTGCAAGAAGAGTTATTGCAGAGATTAGTGACAACAAGACGAAGCATAATAATACATGCTTAATTTTCTATTTATTTTTTTGCCTCAAAAAGAGACTACTGGACTGTCAATACATCGATTGCAAGGGTGGATAACACAGTTGTTTAAATGTTGTGTTTGTTTCCCATTAAACAGAGCATTATCCATGAATATGTAATATACAGTGTTGCTCCTGTAAAAAAACATTCCACTCATTATTCAATAAGCTGTAATATTTGAAAAGAAAGAAACCACCAAAAAGTCAAACCAGTGTCCAGGGGGTTTCCTAATTTGATGTGTTGTGGGTGCTGTCTAAGGGGAATGTAGTTTAGGTTTTCTGGAAGTCCTTAACGTTTAAGTACCTAGTCTCTCAAGATAAGTGGCCAAATATAAAACCTGATTTAAAAAATACAAAAAATAAACTGATGATGAAATGCATGCAGGTCTTGCAGTGTTGGCTCTTCCAATTCTCTAAGCCATTCATCACCTGTAGGGTGTGTACTGTAGTGGAGCACATCCCACCACTTCATTCAGGGTATGTACTGTAGTGGAGCACATCCCACCACTTCATTCAGGGTATGTACTGTAGTGTAGCACATCCCACCACTTCATTCAGGGTATGTGCTGTAGAGGAGCACATCCCACCACTTCATTCAGGGTATGTACTGTAGTGTAGCACATCCCACCACTTCATTCAGGGTATGTGCTGTAGAGGAGCACATCCCACCACTTCATTCAGGGTATGTACTGTAGTGGAGCACATCCCACCACTTCATTCAGGGTATGTGCTGTAGTGTAGCACATCCCACCACTTCATTCAGGGTATGTGCTGTAGAGGAGCACATCCCACCACTTCATTCAGGGTATGTACTGTAGTGGAGCACATCCCACTACTTCATTCAGGGTAGCTTGTGAGATGATGTCTTGTGGCTCAAATGCTGGACCAAAGTAGAAATTAATCCTCCTCCTGTCTATTGCATATTTAACCATTTTAACTTGAGTAACATTTGTGACTATTCAGTGTTGCTTTGTAGGTTTTGATGTGCACACTTGTTTCAGGTAAATGCAGTTGTTTTTTTTTTCTATTTGTTTTCAGAAAATAAGAGTGGCGTGACTTTGGACAGGCTCCTGAACTTCAGTGAGGATAAAAAGAAGACGCTTTGGTTGAAATTTACCAATTTGAAATGAGTTTCATAACCATTAAATGAGTTTCATAACCATTCTGACAGCTGAAAAGAACAGTGCAAAATTTACGTAACAGTTATTCTCAACCGTACACTGCAGCTTTTATAAAACTCATCTTTTTAATTAATACGACTAAACTGTAACAACTGTTTTACACCATTTGTTAAATTGATTAATGCTTGTGCTGTACTCCCAGGAGGCAGCACTGAGAAATATATTTTTTAATGTGTTGGAAAGTTCGTTTATAAAATCTGAACTTAGACTCTTGGTGTGGGGGGGAAATAATGAGTGAGTGAGCTAATTAATCTTAAAAAAAAAAAGCCAACTTTCCATTGCAGTTAACCCCCAGTTTAACATAACAGTGCTAACAGTTTGATACAAACAAAGTGACGACTGCATTTTATTTTTTTTCAAAATGTACTAGCGAAGGAAACAAAACATGTTGCACATGTTGTAGCAAATCTGCACTCTCTCCTACCCAGTTTAAAATGCAAGGTGTATAAGTAGAAGTGTAAAAACTTGGCCTGTGCTGCTGCCAAGTAGTGTAATGTGAGTTGACAATCCGCTTTGTGGAATTTCTTTTCTCCCTTTTTGCTGCAAAAGTAGATTAATGAGGTGAACAGAGGTTTCCATAAAGCAGGGCTCTGGTTTCCGCCTGTATTTTTTTTTTTTTTTTTTTTTTTCCTGTACGTGTGACTTGAAAGAGTATAAAATGAGTAGGTGAGGGAGCAGCAGGGAGGAAGAGCTGGCACCAAGTGCTGCTTCTGGTGCTTCGGGATAACGAGCGACCGTCCTGGGAGCTGTACCCTGCATCGCACACCCGCTACGTCACCCACAGTCGCTCAGCAACACCAATCAGCCATCCAGAAAACAGAGGGAGAGGGTGCTGGACTACAGAGCCCGAACTCTGGGTGAGCAGTGGGTCCTTCTCTCGCGCTCTCTCTCTGTCTCTGTATTTCTCTGACTGACTCTCTCGTTTCCCTTTCTTTCTAAGTTTCTTTCTTCATTGTGCTTTATTTAATTGTAACCATGAATACTCTGTGCTGATGAAGGCTGTAAACAAAACATACATCTGCTTGACTTTGTTTTACTCCAAAATGTACGATTCAGTAATTACGGCTGGTTCCACAAACCTTGACTAATATAGTAGTCCCAAGGCTACTAGGCTAATCAGGGTCTGTGAAACCAGCCGATAACGTTTCTAGAGAGAACAGATCAGTTTCAAGTGCACCCTTCACGTGGGGTTGTGAAACTGACAGGGCAGGCTGGGAACCCCCACATCTTGTCATCAGAGTTCTGTGCAACACCTTTTAATCCAATGATTATGTATTTCATCACTCACCATAGATCCTGGCCATGAGGTTTGATGCCTCACTCCACTGACTGGAGACACTGGACCTAAATGGCGCAGCATGACTTTGTTCCTGCCTGGCTTAACTTTTCTACACCCCAGCCTGCCAAGGTACAGCAAGTGAGAAGCCAGGTTTAAGCAGTTTATTGGTATTTAACTGGAGGTATGATTTGCAGATCTGGAATGAGCTAATGAAAACCAAACAAATAAGTCAGTGCTGCTTTGAGAGACCTGTGCAGCTGTCCAAGGTACTGCCATCACTGCCAGTCTTTGATTCCTACTTCAGTACTGAATTGCAGATGTAGTTCATGTAAAATTCGCACCACACTGGATCCTCTTACTTGCACGTAATAGTTTAAGTCTGTGACACACTGCTATGTTTGTGGGCACACGATATTGAAGTGATCTCTTGAGACGTAACAAGTGCTTCGAATTTTTTGCAGTATCGATCGCGGAATGCGTTGCAAGGGGACCAAAATGAAAAACACTTTTTGTTATTTGAAACATGAGGATTGCTCCTGCTTTGTTTCAACACTTCACCCTTTCAGGTTTATAGTTTATCAACAAATAAGAGAAGACACAAAAACAAAAAACTGTCATTAAAGAAAGGTTCTAGGTTTTTCTCCTTGGGTTACCCTTTTATTTGTTGTTGGTGTAATTGCTGGTTGTTAAGTTACTGTGTACAGTATAGCAGTGTAAATTTGTGATGACTTTCCCCTGCTCCATATTACTCTGTAATTTATAAGTTTGTGTCTACAATTGCATTACAGAGATGGAAATAAGACTCCCATCGCATAGCAGCTTGACCCATTCCTGGTTTAATAAGACACGCCTGAGCATGTTACTTGTATGCTGTGGCAAATCAGGCTCGTATTAAAACCTGGAATGGGTAAAACTGCTGTGCAGTAGGAGTCATATTTCCATTCCCTGAATCATTTAGTTTTTTTGTTTTGGTTTTTTGTCTCATTACTGCTAGCAAAGATTTGTCAGTGGACCACAGCGCATGATGAAGTATCTGCTGTACACAAGCCATTAGTGTCTTAACTTTTTTCTTGTTCGTTTTCCTCCATAGTCTCCCGCACCCATGCTTGAGAAACACGGAGAGCACTTTTCCAGAGGAGAGGGCCGCTTTGGAGTAAGCCGCAGACGACACAACTCTTCCGATGGATTCTTTAACCATGGCCCTCTTCGCACCGCTGGGGGTGGGTCTGATGACATTTCAATACCATCACTGCTTGTTCAGTTATTTCATGTGGAAGTCATTCCAGGTTTTGCTAAGTGCTCATTTAGGTACACCAGAGCTCTCATATATGCTTAAACGATCAGACAGATTGGATGTCTGGGGGGAGATCAACTGCTAGTTCTGCATCAGTGGATTCCCACACCTTGGTAACTGTTAACAGAACCTGTTGTGTTGGCGTGTTTTCAATGATCTCCCTTGTGAGGACACAAAAATTGATATAAAATTGTGCCCAATAAATATTTCCTATAGTAAAAAAAAAAATTGTGCAACTGTAAGGATTTGCAAATTACATGTATTCTACATTCATGGAGGTTGGTATAAAACGTCTAAGAAAGCTCTTAAAATGTTTAACAGCATTATTCATTTTCTTTATTTATTTATTATCAGATGGCTGGCAACAACCTTCCCTTCTCCGACATGATTCGGTGGACTCTGGTGTGTCGAAAGGCCCCCACGCTGGGCTCATCAGTAACCAGGGCTGGAAGGAGAACTCCAGCTGCAATAGCACGCCCCGGGGCACCGAGGCAGTGAACCACCATCACCACCGTCACCACCACCGCGCCCCGCAGCGGCACGGGAACGGCAGCGTGCACCCCCGCAAGGGGCCCGCCTTCCAGGACAAGCAGGCTGCCCAGGCCAGGGGGGAGAAGGGCCCCAAGGGGGCGAAGCTGAAGTTTGTGGAAGAGGATTTTGTAAGGATGAGAATTTTTCTTGAGGTGGAGGACTGGGGTAAAGCTTGACTGACAGGAATGTGTGTTTTGGAAGGAGAATGAGCGATCATAGGGTTGGTGGGTGTGGGGGTGGGGGTGGGGGTGGGGGGGGGGGGGGTAGGGAAGCCACATGAGTACGTGTCACAGTTTCGTTAAGGGTTTTGAGTATTTCTGCTTGGTTTGAGCGTTCTTTAGCCAAAGGTAAGAGTCTCAGGTTTTCTTGGGATGCAATGCCAGTTCCTAGGAGTGTATGTCATGCTTAGGGTGCTTTGTTTTTGGTGTTTATTTCTCTATCACAGTTTGAACGTTGATTGTGAAACTAGTTCACTTTTGTTTTTTCTCCCGCAAACAGCGAGTTGTTCAGTTAAATAGATTTAATTAAATGGTGATTTAAGAGGAAACTATTTGCAAAATAGGTTATAACATTTTTGCAAAAAGCCATTAAGATTTTAAATCCGGGAAAAACAATTTATCTGACCTCGCTTTTTGTTTTGGGTTTGAATTAATTTTGAATTTTAACATTATTGGTGAAACAGAATCAAAGTCTCATTCAACTTATAGGAGGAAAAAGGGACAACACATGACCAAAAATAAAAAACGAAAACTAAGAGCCTAGTCCTGCTACATCAGCTTTGTTAAAGCTCCTGTCTGCAGCACCTGTAGTGTCCACTATATGTAGCCACAGCTGTGTCCATTGCAGTGCAATGTGGAGCTAGAATAGGTAGCCACAGCATATTTCTTTTAAAAATGCAGAGCACAGATAAACCAGTGCAGTTTTGTTATAACAGACTTTAAGTTTAATTCATGTGTTTAATGTTGTGGGGTTTTTTTGTATATGTGTATAACAGCCATCCCTCAATCCGGAAGCAGGAAGGCAAACCAACCAGAGCAGACCTCTGGGGACCCCAGTCGGAGTGTGGGGTAAATGCTTTTAAATACTGTCTTATAAAATAAATACATAAACTGTCTGCTTTTAGTTTTTTAATTTGCACCAATTAAACTGCTGATTGCATACTGAAATCTTGATTCATTTATTTTAATATGAAGAGAACCCTCCCAGTGCCAAGCAGAGCGTTTCAAAGATGCTGGTCATCAAGAAGGTTTCGAAAGACGACCCCTCTGCTGCTTTCTGCGCAGGGTTTGCAATCGCAGGACCCCTCCCTGCAAACGGAAACAAAACCCACGTCACCGGACCCAGCGTTTACAAAAACCTGGTGCCCAAACCAGCAGCTCCCCTGACTAAGGTGTGTGTGTGTGTGTGTGCGCGCGCTTGTGTGTCAGTCCGAGTGCTAACTGGGTATGGCTCACCTGGTAGACTCAGGGTCATTGTAGGGAGAATGGGTCAGATTTTTCAGATTTATTTATTTATTTATTTCCTTTTTTTTTTTTATATGAGAATATTTGGGATGTTCCAGAACAAGAGAGAACAAAATTCATTTGTTCTTTTAACCAGGTGCAAGGACTTGAGGGTGGCTCTGTTGTTTTTATAATATGTTTAAGATTTATTTCAAGCTGTGAATAATCTAGCGAGAGTTTTTCTTTTATTTTAAGATATTTCTTTTATTTTAACTTTCTTTTTTCTTCATTCCTGCTGCAGGCAGGTCCATGGAAACCCAATGGAAGGGAAATTAAATCCGGTTTACATTTCTCAGGCCGGGACTCCGCCTTCACCAGCCCTGTATCCGCGACCAAACCTCTGGTTCAAATGAGCAGCTCGAGTCACACGTCCCTGAAGGAGGTATGAGCCTAGCGGAGGCCTCGCTCTGAGGATCCCTGCTGCTTCCAGCATATCGGATACATCCAGGCAAACTGACGAGGAGCAGGGATTGCAATAGGAAGTTTTACTTTTACTGTATTGAATTGGTGCTCAGTATAATCAAGGAGAGTGACTTATTGACAACCCAGAATTGACCCAATGCTGTTTGTCCTAAATGATACCCTGAAAGGTTAATCCTTAATAACGAATCTGAGCGATGGATTTTTGTGCTTCATATACTTTCAAGGTAGCACCAAACAGTGTAACCCCTCTGGTCACTGCATGTGTAATTATACCATGCTGTCTATGCTATACTTTATAAAGCACATGTGGGGTTTTTGGGCAGGGCAACTTCTCACAGACCATAGAATAAACCATGTGTAAAGATTTTTTAAAAATGGAATTAAAAATTCATGAGTGACTGGGATAAATTGGGACTTCTGCTCTCTGCTTATCAAAAATATAAGAAACTCAAGAAGGCAATTACTTCAGGGATGGAAATAAGACATCCGTTGCATAGCGGTTTCATCCACTCCTGGTTTTACTGGGAGTTTAATAAGGCACACCTGTGCTTGTTATCTATACACAGTGGCTAATCAAGCTTGTAGTAAAACCTGGAATGGGTGAGTCTTATTTCCATTCCTGTATTTATTAATTTGACCTCTCTCTCTCTCTCTCGCTGTTCTCCTGACCTGAGGGTTTGCATCTTGTTTTTGTAGACTTCCTCCAGCACCACCCCTCCGATGGACATCAACCCCCCTCGCCTGGTGAGGCTGATGCGTCGCAGCACTGACAAGAAGAGCGAGTTTCTGAAGGCTCTGAAGGACGAGAGGAATGGGGGCGTCTCTGCCTGCCAGAGCCCCTCCGCCCAGGAGGAAGTGAGTCCTAGAACCTAGAACCACCACGTGGGTCACTTTGACCCATACATTTTTAAAGTTGTGAAAATGAAAGACATGCTGTCGGATACAACTGAAAAGGTTTATGCATGAACATCATATCTATCATTTGCATCCCAGAAACACTGTATTTAAATGGAAAATTAAACATAAAAGGCTTTATTTTTAAAATCGGTGCATATACAGCACGACTACAAACTGTGAAAAAATATAATAAAATACACATTTCAAAAGAAACTGGTATGTACATATACCAGTGTACAGGTAATCAGGAATATGTACACACAAGTGCAAAACCGAAATCATTGTTTCTAATGCTACATAAAAATAAAATATACCACCACTTCCGGTATGAGGGCTACACTGTACTCTATGGAGGCGCGTACGCGTCTGCCAGCTGACAGGTGCAGTTCCATTGAACACTATTGTGTAAACACATGTAAACTGGTACATGCAAACCTGTAAAATCGAAATGTTTATTTTCTAAAAGTAATGTTTTAAAAAAAAAAAAAAAAAAAAAAAAAAGAATATATAAGATACGTTTCATATTAGGCATATAATTTGTTATCCTACCTGTCATTTCAGTTTGCTGTAGGCATCCGAGTGCAGCTTGCCGTTCCAATCAAAATAACTACTTTCAAGATTAAATATTTCCTTCTGATATGTTCCCAGTTGCATTTGTGGAACAAAACTAAGGACTGGTGTCTCCCAGGTACATTGAAAAATAAGCAACTAGGCTTTCACTGAGTTGGCATCTTGACAAGTCCACTATCATAGCAATCTCTGTCTCATAGTCAGTCTACAAACAAAGGCTTGAAAAAAAAAAAAAATGTGTGCTAGGAGGAGGAGGCATGTCTTATTTGTTGCATTTACAAAAAAATAGAATATCTTATGTTATATTACAAAAAAGGCATGTATTGTAATGTTTGGGTCACATTGACCCGCGTGACGGTTCTGGGTAGAACTGTTTAACTTTGTCATTTTTGCGATTCTGGCTATCAAACGCCGTCAGGATATTTAATTCAATATTTAGGAAAAGTCAAAAAATGGACAAACACATGCGATTTACAATGGAAGATTAATTAACATTTTAAATGCAAAATGGGTCAAAGAGACCCGCATGGCGGTTCAAGTGAGGACAAGTTTTTAGTTTCTTCATCGTAGACGCTAGGATTCTCATACAGCGACCTTTTTTGCAAAGTTTCATTGGTCAATCCTTTCTGGTGTTGGATCATTTGAAATGTTTTGCTTTCTAGATAATTTGCTCCCTTACCTGCTGTTCAGGCCACTTTTAATTGTGGATGTTAGTCGTATCCCTCCATCCCTCCCCAAACAATCTGAAAAACATATTTTCCTTTTCAGGGTCAAAGTAGTACACCTGAACCAACAGAATATGGTGAAGGAAATTGCCATCAGAACGGTCTTTCTCTCTCGCTCAGCGACTCAGACACTGAACACCTGTCTAGCTCTTTGGAAGCAGAGCATAGGTAACAAACTCAAAATATCCTCCCCGCTGTCTCACTAGTGCATTAGAAACACACGCGTACATGAAGCAAGTGCAAAAGCAGATTTTCAGAGAGGAATAAAACACAATTTAGAAGCATGAAGCTAGCAAGAAATGACTTCCTCCAACTTGCTAGATTTTATATATATATATATTATATATATATATATATATATATATATATATATATATATATATATATTTATTTTTTTATTATGTAATTGTTTTATTTAATCTCACCTTTTTGCACCTTTCCCTAAATAGGGTCCATTGTGGTTTTAAATAAACTTATGGCATTTCATTTTTACATTATTTTAATTATTTTTTGTAGATTCATTGGCGGTGTATGGGGAAACAAATTTTTAGGCATTAAAGATTGTGAGGAGCTGGATCAGATGTTGAAGATGGCACGTATAGTCTGATCTGAGTCTGTCTCTCTTCAGTGGAATACTTTATTGATGCAGGAAAAGATTGATGTATCTATGGAAGGGTTTAGCATGGGCCACTCCACTGCTATGGCTGGCTATTCTCTGATCAGTTCACGCATTTTAAATAGTCTTTGTTTTTTTTTCCCTCAAGGTTGTTGAAAGCCATGGGGTGGCAGGAGCACCCAGAAAACGATGAGAACTGTCTGCCGCTGACTGAGGATGAACTGAAAGAATTTCAGGCTAAAACTGAGCAGGTATGATGCAGCTTTCATTGAGTGTGTCCCAAGAGAGCAGCTTGCTTACATGCTTTTTGTAAGCCCACCACCTACTGCCAATGGACCTGCTGCCAAAGTCTCATAACCCATTTCAGATACTGACTTCTGTGATTTTCCGGATGATATTTACCCCATTGGATCCTTACAGCGGAACTCAAAGCCCTTGTTAATCACAGGAATTCCTTATCCATGACGCTGGAGTAAACACACAACTGTTTCGTGTATTCTTGGAAGCAGGGGACTGCAGGTCTGCACAGTCTATGTCTGTGCAGCATGTTTGCTGTGAATAATAATAATAATACATCTAAAAAGGATGATCAATTGAGAACTGTATTCTTTTAAATGTATTTCAGCTGAAGAAAAATGGCATTGGAAAGAACGGACTCCTCTTGAAGAACAACAGCGGTGCTTTTCAGCTTGGTCCCTGGAGAAGCCCACTGGAATTGGAAGAGGGCTCTGAGACAGAAACAAGCAGCAGTGAGACCTCGGCCGACGAAACCTAACGTGGCTTTAACCTTTTCCTGTATTTTTTATTTTTTTTTAAAATAGAAATTCTGGCTTGACGCTTTTTTTCCTTCCATTAATTTTTTTTTTTTTTTTTTTTGCCCCAATTTTAGGCTTCACAGAAACTTCTTTGGATATTTAGGAAAAGGGCAATGCACACTGGATTTTTTTTTTTTTTTTGCAAAACCAAAACTAATAAGTATTGAGATGCTGAAACTTTGCAAAACCGGCTTTGAATCATTTTTTACAAGTAACTTGTCGAGTTAGCGGTGTGCTGAAACAATCAACGTGGATAATGAATATTGATGTTATTGTCTTTTAAATACTGCTAATAACCAGATTCAATATTGCTTTTTGATTTTTTTTTTTTTTTTGCTGGAAAGGTTAAAGGCTTTGTTATTTAAATAAGAGATTTTTGTTTTGCACCGCTGTAAATTTCTCATAGGCTCCTCCCTTTGTTTTTTTTTTTTGTTTTGCACGTTCTTGTTCCTGCAGCCTTGATATTCAGGGTGGATTGTAAAATATGATAAAATAAAATTTTGTGAGTTTTCAAAGATTAAGATTATTTTGATAACATTATTTACAGATTTGAAAAGATAAAAAGGCGTGTCACGTATGGGGTTATCTGTATGAGGACTGGAACAAAAGAAAATACTGCATCAAGGAAAGAAAAAAAAAAACTTGGAATAAATATTTTGCATCAGTTTGCCAATAATCTGCATTTGTGTCAGTGTGGTTGTTTGTACTTTATTTACTAGATTTTGGGCTTGCCAATGTTTTAGTCATGGTCTGATTTACAGTTGGAATTGGGACGCAAGGGCTCCCCAACCCTCTAGCATTCATCTACAGAAGACCTTGTTCTGGATATTTGATGTATGTTTCTTTCATCGTGATTTTTATTATTATTATTATTATTATTATTATTTATTATTATTATTATTATTATTATTGCCTTGAGTCTTGCTAAATGTTAAGTTTGAGGTACATGTTAATGATCATATGGTTGCAATCTCATCAGAAAGTTACCCACACCCAACCACTGAGGTGCACCTGAATGGGTATAGCTTGAAGAGTAGAATAATCCTAATGCAAATAGTTTTACAAGGAACCCAAGACCTGAAAAAGGTAAAGGAGTTGTAAATGCATTCAAATAAAATGTACATATATAATTGACATAACATCACAGCTGTAGGTGTAGAATGTAAGAACAGTGCTAGCTTGAATTCTAGTCATTCTAGATTACTCTAGCAGGTGCTACTAGACTCGGGAGAGGTCGTCAGGATGAGGCGCCACCCGGCCCACAGGAGCACCTATGTACCCCGTGCTATATGAAAATCAGCTCGTAATACTCAGTGTATTAAAGCGCTAGGCTCTATTGTGCTATACAGATCTGTGTGAGAGACATGGTGTATTTACCTACGCGTGCATTACTGCATCTACGCCGCTGGGGTCAGTCTTGCACGGATGTCTTTTGCACTCGAGCCACAATTGAATGGTTTATTGAATGGTGTCTTCTTCAAATAAAGATCTCGTGGTATTTAGCTTCCTTATTTAGCAGTCTGCATGGGCTGAAAAAACAATGGCAGTCACATGGGAGCAGCAAAATGGGTTAAAACATATGCTTGCTGTATGAATCAGAACTAGCAGAACGCAAATCTGCGTACGTTTCTGTATTTATGTTTTAAATGTGGTATGTCCGATTGCACAGCTCCTCCTCAGCAAGTCATCTGAACCAGTGCGACGACCAATTCCATGATGTGCGTGTGTAAACTGCGTGAGAGAGATTGTTGCTTTGTCTGGTTGACTTACGGGAGCAACAGCGCGGTCCGTGTCCGATTGCACCGAGCTCACTGCACGCCCAGCCCCTCAACGCAAACAGAAGCCGCTCATCCCCATGACAACCAAGCCTGTTGTGCACTGTGCTGATATCACTGTATAACTATAAGGCAGCTCTGTGAAGCGCAGTAGTCTACATACACAGTGAAAAATAACAAGGTAAAGTAATCCAGTTTTCTAGTAATAATTTCTAGTCCAATAAAGAAATGCGTGTGTTACCGGTAATACGAGTGGCAGTTCTGAATCCGACAGGTTTTTTTTTTTTTTTTTTAATGATAGCAGTGTTTTTTGGTTAACCGTTTGATATGTGTAGCGTATCATAAATTTAATAACATGTAGAATGTAGCTACTGCTTAGTT
This sequence comes from Polyodon spathula, assembly GCF_017654505.1. NCBI lineage: Eukaryota > Metazoa > Chordata > Actinopteri > Acipenseriformes > Polyodontidae > Polyodon > Polyodon spathula. Next base: position 1,671,690 of record NC_054547.1, on the reverse strand, counting down.
TAATTTGCCACCCGCCGTTTGGACAACATTATTCTTTGCTGTCGTAATTTGTATTGTCTTGTAGTTGTGTTTGAAAAGAGACACAGTGAAGATTTATTTGTTTTCGTTAATCATATCTCATAACATTAGGCAACCCGCAAAAAGTTTAATAAAACAAAATATTTAAACTTTCCTTGTGTGGTTAAAGTTGAGTTTCAGTGTTCTGTGCTTCCTCAGCATTGTCAAGCTCAGCTCAGTGATTTACTCCTTCTCTTCAGAGGGTACACACCTGTGGTTATGTTATTAGGGTCCATTGCATTCCTGTGGTATCATTGATATACAAGTCCTGGTTTTAATTTAAGGGTCACTGTGTCGCACTAAAAGTTACTTGACGTTTACAAAGTAATAACGCCAAGATCCGCATCAAGATGCACAGCCTCAAATGATGACAGTGTTATGAGTGTCCGCAGTCCAGGATCTGCTCTCTACAGCCCTGGCTGCTTGTCATCACTCTATTTTACACAGGCCAGTGCCTTTAGAGAAGTGAGAGCCGGTGGCACGATTGCAAACTTTCTAAACAGACAGAACTCATAGAGCCATGCTCTTGCCTTGCAGATCCACAGGAGCACACAATAGGATAAAGTCTGAATGTCGGAATTGGGGGGGTTCCGGTGCCGGAACTGCAACATGACGTTCCGTTCCAGAAGCCTGCTTGATAAACACAAGGAGAACTTCTGCATCAGCAGCAAGATCGGGGACCCCTTCATCCTGAACCAGAGGTTCACAGAGTCCTGGGACCAGGGGGGTGGATACAGCAACTCCTGGAGAAGAGGGGGACCCAAGAGGACCCACACGCCTGATTTCCTTATGGTAACTGTGTACTTACTGTAGTATCTAGTCACGCTGCAAAAAGCAGCTTCACACGTTTAAGAGTCAATACCCTAGAAGAAGGGAGATGTATCCTTAAGTGTTGTACTTAAATGTAATACTTCAGGTGTTGTATGCAACCAGCACCTTGGAATATAATAAAGGAATTGTACACAGAAGATGTCAAACAACAAAATGTTGATTATGTTGTCAAATGACTCTCTTCTCACTACCTGACAGAGACCTTAAAGGATTCAATAGGGAGCAATTCAGTACTCTTCAATTAAAGTATTCACTTCTATATGCAAGGGCCCACATACAGTGCAGTTTGTGTAAGAAGGCAGGTAGCAGGTGCATTGACTTCTCCTTGGTAACTGCAGTAATCACAGCCCATTGGACGAGGTGCCTCTGTGTGTAAACAGATAGCTGTCCCAGGCAGAGCGTGCTGAGTGTACGAGGTGCTCTGTGTGTGTAATCAGATAGCTGTCCCAGGCAGAGCGTGCTGAGTGTACGAGGTGCTCTGTGTGTGTAAACAGATAGCTGTCCCAGGCAGAGCGTGCTGAGTGTACGAGGTGCTCTGTGTGTGTAATCAGATAGCTGTCCCAGGCAGAGCGTGCTGAGTGTACGAGGTGCTCTGTGTGTAATCAGATAGCTGTCCCAGGCAGAGCGTGCTGAGTGTACGAGGTGCTCTGTGTGTGTAAACAGATAGCTGTCCCAGGCAGAGCGTGCTGAGTGTACGAGGTGCTCTGTGTGTGTAAACAGATAGCTGTCCCAGGCAGAGCGTGCTGAGTGTACGAGGTGCTCTGTGTGTGTAAACAGATAGCTGTCCCAGGCAGAGCGTGCTGAGTGTACGAGGTGCTCTGTGTGTGTAAACAGATAGCTGTCCCAGGCAGAGCGTGCTGAGTGTACGAGGTGCTCTGTGTGTGTAAACAGATAGCTGTCCCAGGCAGAGCGTGCTGAGTGTACGAGGTGCTCTGTGTGTGTAATCAGATAGCTGTCCCAGGCAGAGCGTGCTGAGTGTACGAGGTGCTCTGTGTGTGTAAACAGATAGCTGTCCCAGGCAGAGCGTGCTGAGTGTACGAGGTGCTCTGTGTGTGTAATCAGATAGCTGTCCCAGGCAGAGCGTGCTGAGTGTACGAGGTGCTCTGTGTGTGTAATCAGATAGCTGTCCCAGGCAGAGCGTGCTGAGTGTACGAGGTGCTCTGTGTGTGTAATCAGATAGCTGTCCCAGGCAGAGCGTGCTGAGTGTACGAGGTGCTCTGTGTGTGTAAACAGATAGCTGTCCCAGGCAGAGCGTGCTGAGTGTACGAGGTGCTCTGTGTGTGTAATCAGATAGCTGTCCCAGGCAGAGCGTGCTGAGTGTACGAGGTGCTCTGTGTGTGTAATCAGATAGCTGTCCCAGGCAGAGCGTGCTGAGTGTACGAGGTGCTCTGTGTGTGTAAACAGATAGCTGTCCCAGGCAGAGCGTGCTGAGTGTACGAGGTGCTCTGTGTGTGTAAACAGATAGCTGTCCCAGGCAGAGCGTGCTGAGTGTACGAGGTGCTCTGTGTGTGTAAACAGATAGCTGTCCCAGGCAGAGCGTGCTGAGTGTACGAGGTGCTCTGTGTGTGTAAACAGATAGCTGTCCCAGGCAGAGCGTGCTGAGTGTACGAGGTGCTCTGTGTGTGTAAACAGATAGCTGTCCCAGGCAGAGCGTGCTGAGTGTATGAGGTGCTCTGTGTGTGTAAACAGATAGCTGTCCCAGGCAGAGCGTGCTGAGTGTACGAGGTGCTCTGTGTGTGTAAACAGATAGCTGTCCCAGGCAGAGTGTGCTGAGTGTATGAGGTGCTCTGTGTGTGTAATCAGATAGCTGTCCCAGGCAGAGCGTGCTGAGTGTATGAGGTGCTCTGTGTGTGTAATCAGATAGCTGTCCCAGGCAGAGCGTGCTGAGTGTACGAGGTGCTCTGTGTGTGTAATCAGATAGCTGTCCCAGGCAGAGCGTGCTGAGTGTACGAGGTGCTCTGTGTGTGTAAACAGATAGCTGTCCCAGGCAGAGCGTGCTGAGTGTACGAGGTGCTCTGTGTGTGTAAACAGATAGCTGTCCCAGGCAGAGCGTGCTGAGTGTACGAGGTGCTCTGTGTGTGTAAACAGATAGCTGTCCCAGGCAGAGCGTGCTGAGTGTACGAGGTGCTCTGTGTGTGTAATCAGATAGCTGTCCCAGGCAGAGCGTGCTGAGTGTACGAGGTGCTCTGTGTGTGTAATCAGATAGCTGTCCCAGGCAGAGCGTGCTGAGTGTACGAGGTGCTCTGTGTGTGTAATCAGATAGCTGTCCCAGGCAGAGCGTGCTGAGTGTACGAGGTGCTCTGTGTGTGTAAACAGATAGCTGTCCCAGGCAGAGCGTGCTGAGTGTACGAGGTGCTCTGTGTGTGTAATCAGATAGCTGTCCCAGGCAGAGCGTGCTGAGTGTACGAGGTGCTCTGTGTGTGTAAACAGATAGCTGTCCCAGGCAGAGCGTGCTGAGTGTACGAGGTGCTCTGTGTGTGTAAACAGATAGCTGTCCCAGGCAGAGCGTGCTGAGTGTACGAGGTGCTCTGTGTGTGTAAACAGATAGCTGTCCCAGGCAGAGCGTGCTGAGTGTACGAGGTGCTCTGTGTGTGTAAACAGATAGCTGTCCCAGGCAGAGCGTGCTGAGTGTACGAGGTGCTCTGTGTGTGTAAACAGATAGCTGTCCCAGGCAGAGCGTGCTGAGTGTATGAGGTGCTCTGTGTGTGTAAACAGATAGCTGTCCCAGGCAGAGCGTGCTGAGTGTACGAGGTGCTCTGTGTGTGTAAACAGATAGCTGTCCCAGGCAGAGCGTGCTGAGTGTACGAGGTGCTCTGTGTGTGTAAACAGATAGCTGTCCCAGGCAGAGCGTGCTGAGTGTACGAGGTGCTCTGTGTGTGTAATCAGATAGCTGTCCCAGGCAGAGCGTGCTGAGTGTACGAGGTGCTCTGTGTGTGTAAACAGATAGCTGTCCCAGGCAGAGCGTGCTGAGTGTACGAGGTGCTCTGTGTGTGTAAACAGATAGCTGTCCCAGGCAGAGCGTGCTGAGTGTACGAGGTGCTCTGTGTGTGTAAACAGATAGCTGTCCCAGGCAGAGCGTGCTGAGTGTACGAGGTGCTCTGTGTGTGTAAACAGATAGCTGTCCCAGGCAGAGCGTGCTGAGTGTACGAGGTGCTCTGTGTGTGTAATCAGATAGCTGTCCCAGGCAGAGCGTGCTGAGTGTACGAGGTGCTCTGTGTGTGTAATCAGATAGCTGTCCCAGGCAGAGCGTGCTGAGTGTACGAGGTGCTCTGTGTGTGTAAACAGATAGCTGTCTCAGGCAGAGCGTGCTGAGTGTATGAGGTGCTCTTTGTGTGTAATCAGATAGCTGTCCCAGGCAGAGCGTGCTGAGTGTGCGAGGTGCTCTGTGTGTAAACAGATAGCTGTCTCAGGCAGAGCGTGCTGAGTGTATGAGATGCTCTGTGTGTGTAAACAGATAGCTGTCCCAGGCAGAGCATGCTGAGTGTTGCTAGGACAGCGACAGTGATTGTGGGCTGCCATTCGTTTTATGTGAGTAAACAATGGTAACCAGCACCTTGATGGTTAGCATTGTGTGCTGTTGTGTTTCTCCCTTAAACACAAGTCTTACGTCTAGTCAATAAACTTGCCGACTGATTTACTGAGATTTTACTGTAAAGTTTGCGTTGCTGTCTTGAAGAGGCTGTTAATATTGCACACCCCTTTCCAGAGCATTCAGAGCTATGTAGCCCACTGCTATTGTCAAAGAGTCATTTAAAAAACAGCATATTTTTATTTTGCCGTTATATCAATTTCAGTGTTCAGAGTAGGAGAATTAGTGATGGGAAACTGAAAAATGCTCTTGTCTTTATATATTTTATCGTTCTTGTTCAGCTGTTTTGATCCCAGGCAAACTAGGCAGTGTGTCCTCTGAATAAGGCTTCCATGGAGTCAAGATTCAAAACAGATAGATAGATAGATAGATAGGTGGATATAGATAGACAGATACACAAACAGATGGATAGAGATGGATAACTAAACAAACACGACGCTGCTCCTGCCTGTTGAACTGATTTCCTTTCCAGCTGAGAGAGCAGAAGAACCATCTGCAGAGACACAGCCCCAGTGAGGAGCAGGCCATTGAGAGAGAGCGGGGTGCAGGGAGGGGGTACGGGCCAGAGGGGACCGGCTTGTCAGACAGCCTGGCTCTGAGGAAGCTCACTGACGAGGTACCAGGGGCAGGGGGAGAACGGGGTGCAGGGATGAGGTACGGGCCGGAGGGGGTACAGCGTCTCAGACTGCTCTCTGATGAGGTACCGGGGGCAGGGGGGGTAGTGGGGCGCAGGGACGGGACCGACGTCTCAGGCAGCCTGGCTCTGAGGAAGCTCACAGCAAGAGCAGTCTGATAACTTAATCTCAGTTGAAAACACGTCACACATACAAACAGCAAGAGCAGTCTCATAACTTCATCTCAATTGAAAACACAATGATACAAACACACACACAGCAAGAGCAGTGTGATAACTTAATCTCAATTGAAAACGTCACACACATACACGCACACACACATGGCAAGAGCAGTCTGATAACTTCTTCTCAATTTCATTGCTTTTCAGTTTCACAAGCTAAGAATGTCAATCCAGGAAAGCATGCCTGCCTTCCCAGCCTGGGTTCCAGAGGTAAGCATTAACCCCACACCCCTAGTTCTTAGCATTCAGCTCTAATCCCCAGGCCAGTGTGCCGGCCAGTCCTCATCTCTATTCCCCAGGCCAGTGTGCTGGCCAGTCCTCATCTCTATTCCCCAGGCCAGTGTGCTGGCCAGTCCTCATCTCTATTCCCCAGGCCAGTGTGCCTGCCACTCCTCATCTCTATTCCCCAGGCCAGTGTGCCGGCCAGTCCTCAGATCTAATCCCCAGGCCAGTGTGCCGGTCAGTCCTCAGATCTAATCCCCAGGCCAGTGTGCCGGCCAGTCCTCATCTCTATTCCCCAGGCCAGTGTGCCGGCCAGTCCTCAGATCTAATCCCCAGGCCAGTGTGCTGGTCAGTCCTCATATCTAATCCCCAGGCCAGTGTGCCGGCCAGTCCTCATCTCTATTCCCCAGGCCAGTGTGCCGGCCAGTCCTCATCTCTATTCCCCAGGCCAGTGTGCCTGCCAGTCCTCATCTCTATTCCCCAGGCCAGTGTGCCGGCCAGTCCTCATCTCTATTCCCCAGGCCAGTGTGCTGGCCAGTCCTCATCTCTATTCCCCAGGCCAGTGTGCCGGCCAGTCCTCATCTCTATTCCCCAGGCCAGTGTGCTGGCCAGTCCTCAGATCTAATCCCCAGGCCAGTGTGCCTGCCACTCCTCATCTCTATTCCCCAGGCCAGTGTGCTGGTCAGTCCTCAGCTCTAAGCACCAGGTCACATTTCCTCAGTCCTCAGGTTTCATCACTAGACCAGTCTGCTTTATCGTTGGGTCACAGAGTCAGTCTAGCTCTAACCACCCAGTCTCAGTCGAGTCTTCACCTCCAGACCCCTGGGCTACTCCTCCTTTTCCCTTTCCCTGTTCCCTTTCTTTCCAGGAGGAGGTGAGTCCTCGTCTACACAGGGAGTGGGAGCACAGGGAGCGAGTCCGGGAGATAGCGGAGACCCACGGGAGACACCTGGCAGAGATCCAGGCACGGAACAGGGACCTGGAGCAAAAGAGAGATGGTACTGGGATGCTGGGTTACTGGATACCTAGGAGACTGGGAACGTTGACTCGCTGATAGGGGGATGTGACATGTTGACTTTACAGAAGAATGATACTCTTTTAGAGATAGGAAAAAATGCCCTGTATCTGTAGATAAGTCTGTATCTATAATGTTGTTTTCGTTCTTCTCTCTGGGTTGGTTCTCTGATGGGTTTGGCTGCTGCAGAGATCCGGCAGAGGCTGTCGGAGCTGGCCACTCACGACACTGCGACGGGACACATCGAGACCATGCTGCTGGAGATGAGAGCACAGGAGCAGAGGAACCAGCTGGCCCTGGATGAGCTCCGTGAGCAGATAGAGAACATGCAGGCAGAGGCAGCGTGAGTGTGGGGGAGAGGGGGAGGGGTGAGAGGGGTTGCAGAGAGAGAGGAAGAGAGGGCACGGAGAGGGAGAGGGGACAGGAAGAGAGGGGGGCATGGAGAGTGAGAGGGTGCAGCGAGAGAGGGACAGAGAGAGGGAGAGGGGAATGTGTGCTTGTGAGGACCAATTCCAGCAATCACTGCTTCTCTTCTGCAGGAGCAAAGCAGAGCCCGTCACCAGCAGCTTGGCCAACACTGCCCTCCCCGTGGAGAAGAAGGACCCGAGAGTCTCCTTCAACACAATTCCCTTCACCAGCGGGAGCGGCACGCTGTCGTCCGAGATCCGGTACCACAGTGCTGGTCTTGCATGAGTCCGATTAATCAGTGTTTTTAAGCACAGTCCCAGGGAAGACACGCTCCCAGGAGCAGATCATTATAACAAAAACTATAAGTGTGTGTGTGTTCAGAGCTCTGTAGAGTGCTGCCCTGACCCTGTGTGTGTGTGTTCAGGAGCTGTGCAGAGTGGCCCCCTGACCCCTGTGTGTGTGATCAGGAGCTGTGCAGAGTGGCCCCTGCCCCTGACCCTGTGTGTGTGTTCAGGAGCTGTGCAGAGTGGCCCCCTGACCCCTGTGTGTGTGAACAGGAGCTGTGCAGAGTGGCCCCTGCTCCTGACCCCTGTGTGTGTGATCAGGAGCTGTGCAGAGTGGCTCCTGCCCCTGACCCCTGTGTGTTACGTTGCAGTGCCCTGCGGCTGGCTTACCTCCAGAGTGGAGGGAAGGATCCTGTGATCCTGGCCCAGATGCACGACCTGCAGGTGGAGGCTCACACCCTGGAGAGACCCCCCCAGAAACCGGAGCCTCGGGACAAGAAGAGAAGTGTGTGCTGCAGTCTTTGTGCCGCTCTCACCTGTAACACAAACACTGAGTCATAAAATCAGTGCAGTCTGCGTCTGTGTGCCCCTCTCATTCGTAACACAAACACCGAGTCATAAAATCAGTGCAGTCTGCGTTTGTGTGCCCCTGTCAGCTGTAACACAAACACAGTCATAAAATCAGTGCAGTCTGCGTTTGTGTGCCCCTGTCAGCTGTAACACAAACACCGAGTCATAAAATCAGTGCAGTCTGCGTTTGTGTGCCCCTGTCAGCTGTAACACAAACACAGTCATAAAATCAGTGCAGTCTGCGTTTGTGTGCCCCTGTCAGCTGTAACACAAACACCGAGTCATAAAATCAGTGCAGTCTGCGTTTGTGTGCTCCTGTCAGCTGTAACACAAACACAGTCATAAAATCAGCAGAGCACCTAACTAAAGAAATATAGCATATTTTTTCTATTGCTGTATTACTGCTTTTCATTCCTTTACACTCATGACTCATCTAAAACCCTATTGTTCCAGCTTCATATGGTGCTGACACAGTCAAAAATACTTGGTAATCATTTTTATTTAAAGAAAATAATAATTACTTACTAAGAATTACATAGAGTTCAAGGGAATTACTTTTATTTGACTTTGTTTTCTTTTTACTAAATTAACAAACATTTCTCAATTGCTTAAAATTTCTGAATTACTGAATTTAGTAAACATTTAAAGCAAGTCATTTCTGATAATTTAAAATGATTGCACAGTAATTGAAATTACTTTCATATACTATGAATTTGTCCAACCTACAATTATTTATTATTCTTTTTTTTTTAAGTACATCTATTAATTACTGAGTGTGGAAATGCATCTGTCAGTGTAACCCTGGTCTGTGCCTCCCCTCCTCTCCCCAGGACCAGAGGCCAGTCACCGGGCTCTGGACTCAGAGCTACTGACTGTGGAGATGGAGAATCAGCGTCTGGAGGACGAGATCCTGAAACTGCAGCTGCACAGAGAGAAGCGCAAGGGGGAAGAGGGTAGGGCTTTACTGCTTAAACCCCGGTGAGCCAAGGCAGGGTCCCGGGACACCCCCCCCTGCTTTAACACACTGCTGTGCACGTGCCGTCCCATTGAAAGATTCTGGTGCAAACGTCTCTGTTAGTGTTGCTGTGCTGTATTTTATACTCGCCATGTTGAATCCCATCCATTACCTATTGTTACTTCCTGCTCAAGCTAGTCTGTTTTATTGGTGTGTTTGGAATCATATTTAAATGTGAAGGATCCCTAAGTTTACTCTGCAAATAACCTTGGGGGGGGGGGGGGGGGTCTCTGTTTACTTTTTAAGCTCGTAAAGTAACAGTTTACACTTACTGCATGAGAATTTCCTTTGCTAATATTACCAACATTATACATCACATATTTTGTTTTACAGTCTACAGTATACTGCATATTTTGGGGTCTAGCACAATTGTCCAGCGCTGTGCAGGCTTTTTGAATTGGGTGTTTTAATGGACTATGGTTATGTCGCTGTCTTCCCAAATTCAGCTTCTTGCCATGAGCCGTTTATATATTATTGTACTGTACAAGGCAACCTTAATGGAGTAGTTTAAAAGCATGCATAACTGACACATCACAATGTTAAAAATGATTTAAACTAATTATAAATCGCATTGGTTCTGTATTTAATAAAGCGATTGTTTGAAAGCTGCTGTTTTGCCTCTTTGTTTATATGAGTTAGGAGCCTCCTAAAGGGAGTTACGATAATAAAATACCAGAGAGCTGTGCCTGGCTCACCCAGTAGAGCAGCTTAGCCTTAGAGGAATCGGCTTCAAATCACTTCTCTCAGCAATGTGCCGTCATTCCAGTTGTGATGCTTGTTGAAATTCATTTTGGATGCTGTGTACTGTAATGTCAAGTGCAAATGCTGCATTGTTTTAATTTGGGAGCAGGCGAGGGCTTGAACGAGCGCTCTAGCAGAGCATTCGCTGTTGATACAGAGGCAGTGAGGCAGACAGTGTGGGACAGAATTGCCTTAATGTTGTCAAAATACAATACAATACAATATGAATTTGAATTTGCATAAAAAAGCTTCAGAATTCAAAGGCAGCTAATCTCAGCGACAGTATCACAATTAAAATACAGCCTTAATCCCCCGCCACTGCAGAAATACCAGTATAAGTGTCTTCTGAACGCTGAAATCAATCTTTACAGTGCTGCAGTGTGGCTAAGTCAGACAAACGTTTGGCCAAAAAGTTTTTATCTTTCCTGTTATGTTGGGCTAACTTCTCCCCATGGAGCATCAGTGGAAGATGTTATTAATAAACAGAGATCCCCCCCCCCCCTCACCCTGCCTGCTTTGCGCTTCCAGAGCTCTTGGGCTCGGGCCTGCAGGAGATGCAGAAGGAGCACATGCAGCAGATGGCTGTGCTGCAGGCAGAGATCGAGATCCTGAAGCAGAAAGCAGAGAGGACAAGAGCCCCCGGAGGAAGAAGAACACCACCACCCCTACTCCCACCTCCACCCGCTCAGGAGGTCCCGAGGTGGGGGGGTCTACCCTCCCCCCCCGGGGGGCCCGATCCACCAGCCAGCCTACCGACCTGGCGCCATGGTGAGGCCAAAGCTAGCATCTCCACTTCCCGTGTTTAACATCCAGAACTATTAAAGACTCATAGAAATACATAAAGGAACTGAACAGGTTAATAACAATCATCCCGAGAGTTAAGACTTTGAGATAGAAGTTGCATTAATATTTCTAGGGTTGGCTGGTATGTAATCTTTGATTCTCTGTGATTCCCTGGCCAAACTAAACACTTAATAATTACTGAACATTTTTTCTTTCCTTTACTGCCATACTGTAATTCAGTCATGATCTCCTGGGCTCTGTTGAGTCTCAAGGCGGTCGGCTTGGCTGACTCTGTCTGTAATGACCCCTCTGTGTTTCACAGGGTCACACGAGGCCGCAGACTCCCTTGATGGGGAAGCATGTGCTGGATCCTCCTGATGCGCTGGGCCCTTCCCCATACGACCCAGCGTAAGTTATTTCTCCTGATCTGCTTTCTGTCCATTCGGCAGTGGGGATTTTATCATTCACCTCGTTCCAGTAATCATCCTTATACAGCTACAGACCACTGCTGAGCTAGAGACTTTGGCTCTATTTGAATGCTCTAAATAGTGGCAAATAAAGGTATCTCTTTTACTCTGTATTAACCCTGCTGGTGTCCCCCCACCACCATTCTTAGCATCACTCACAGCAATAAAGATTTGGTGGACAGAGGTCCGGTTCAGTACCGGCGACATTTAGCTATTATGTTTAGATCATTCAAATAAATCCTATTGTCTGCTGCTGTTTCCCGGCAGTGGTGATTTAATGTCCAAGTAGTTATAGTTACTTTACAGTAGATTCTAAATTATCGAGCAAGGTGCCTCTTCTCTCCTATAGGAAACAATCTCAGGCTCTGCATCACACTACCCCAGCCACAATAAAAGCAGCTTTACAGACTGCAACGGCAATCTCAGTGGCGCTCGCTCGTTTGTTCCCCTTCTTTATTTGCAGCGCCGGGTTTGTGATATTTTACGACTTCCTGCTGGGTCTGGAGCCCTCGCTGCGCATGGTGCGCTTGGTGGTCGGTTTATACAACAACGGGCAAGAGATGGGCCGGCCCACCCCACTGCCAGGGGTGCACTGCGAGGTCGGGGGGGCCCTGCAGTACGTCACGGAGGGGTACCCCGGGAACCTGGCTGTGCTGTCTGTCAAACAGCCCATCCCCAGGTGAGATGGAGGTCAGGGCTGGTAACCTGACGTCTTAGGTCTGTGCTCTGTAAAAGAATCTTTTACTCTGATCTACAGTACTGCTCTTTTGATTTCATATCAGTGTAACGGGCAGTGTTGTGTGATCCACTGCTGTTACAGATTCTGTCCCGTCAGTGAGGTGAGCTTAAAAGCTCTAAAATCACGACTGCACACGAGCCCGGCTCTTTTGCATTGTGGTTAAGATGCTTGTGGTTAAGATGGTCGCTGGTTAGCACTCTGCCTCCTCCCTGTTACATAAGCATGTTAATGGGTTCAAAAAGACTGGAAGGGAATTGGTAGCCAAAAGCAGGTACATTTAAAAAAGCAAAAAAATATATATGTTTTGTGGAGTGTTTAATAGTAATTTCTTTTTTATTTTTTTCTTAAGTTTTGTTTTGTCAACTGTGCAGTTTTAGTACTTAGTTTTAATACTTTATAAGTATTAAAACGTGCATTTGAATCTGTTTTAAAATTCATGTATTTGTGAGCCCACTGGTCGTCAGTATTGCTTTTAGCCAAAAAGATTGGACAGCTCTAGGTATTACTGTTTCAGCTCTGCCTGGTGCACCGTCCCTATTCATTTGCTACCCTCTCCCCTGCAGAGTGAGACCATCGCCCTCTATCTCCCTGGTGGTTGAACTGCAGGCTTCGGGCGGGTTCGATGCCTATGGGCAGGAGATCCAGAGGCTTGCGACCCGGGGCTGGACTAAAATAGACATCTTCGACCATCACAACCAGGTGATCAGCGGCTTCTGGAAGATCCCCATCCGCGTTCTGCCAGTCCGGCCATCACTGACCACCGGGCAACTGAATGGAGTGCCACAGGTATGAGTCAGCCTGGGAATGCGGTACGTGATTGCAATTCCAGCATGCTGCCTGCCCGATAGATCTCTCTGTTGTGTGTTTCTCTGTCACAGGCAGGGGGTGCTGAACTATACCTGCGGGTGGTGAATGCGCGAGATGCGGACATGCAGTCGCTGGCTAACATGGATCCTGGCAATGCGCTTGCCTACAAATACCCCTCCATGGTACGTGGAATTGCAAAATGCAGATACCGTACTGCAACGGCAACACACACTTCAATGTGGCTTGCTGCTGTACAGCATTGCTGGTGTGGATGGAGTCAGCCCCTGTTTTGCCTTATTGGTATTATCAAAATAGCTTTGTAAATTCAGATGAAAAAAGGAAAAGTCATTATGACAGGACAGTATTGGAACACCACGTGTGTGGCAAGTGGAAAGGTCCTTGAGGTTAGATGATGCATTTATTCAGTGCCATGTAGACAATGCTATATGCTTTGTTACTTGTTGTCTGTTGTCTTTAGCTGACGCTCTGTTTTGTTCACAGGTGGCTGCCCGCACCGTCGTCCGTGCCGAGAACCCTCCCCTTCACCACGCACCTTATCACCCTTCAACCAATCATTACCTTTCTGTCCCTCCTCACATTGATCAAACTGACCCTCCCCCTGTGGAGCCAGGCCCTGTCCAGCACAGAGCCAAGCAGAGGTGAGAAAGAGAGACAGAGCCCGCCCACGCCCCACCCCTGCTATTAAACACACGCAACAGGCTAGCTTTTATTTTTTCTGATTCAAAATAAAAGGTAGTTTTGTTGTTTCTTTTCACACAAGGACTAGGTTAATATTTAATGAAGGATTGACCCAAACGAATGCGATACGCACATTTCACAAAAAAAACCACAATGCGGCTGGCTTTCTGTCCAGACATGCTGGATGCTCCCCGAAGATAACCCCATCTGGTCCCCCCGAACCCCCCCCCCCATAGGGTATCTAGATAGATCTATATATATATATATATATATATATATATAGAAAAAGATATATATACTATATAATATATATATATATATATATATACATTATATATTATAAAAATAAAATAATAAAGAACTAGAATTAAATCCAAAAGCATTCTGTTTTAGAAGTGCTGTATGTTTTTCCTGGGTGGATTTCAGAGCCGCTGAATTCTGATCTCCTCTTTCTCACCTCCAGGGCTGATTGTAGTGTCTGACTCACAGATTTGCTTACTAGTCATGTCTTTCTTCAGTGTGATTCTCTGAAGCTCCTCCCAGCATGCATGATTAATCCTTTCTACCAGTATAGACCAATGCAACAGACAGAGATGCTTTATAAGAAATAATGCCAGGAGATTTCCTTGCAGAATACTCTGCTTTGCTACTGTTAGTTGTCAATTCCAGAGCGACCCAGGAGTTGCGCCCTGTTAGAACAAGGGGAGAAAGGGTTCATGTTTTTTCCAATCAAACTGTCCACACCCGCCCTCTCTGTTAGACTGATGAAGAGTGATTCCAGCCATACAGAGTGAGCTGCACTGCATGAAAATTGTTTACTCGTGTGAGAATCTGTGCAAACCTGTGTGAGGTGTCTGTGTGGCATGAGGGGATATTGGCAGAAGCATGAACTGGCTGCAAGCTACAGGTGCTGTTATAACCCATACACAGCCCTCACCGTCCTGCCACTGTAAAGCTGAGGGAACACCATGAAACTCTGTGGCTTGGGACTTGGTTTCAGGAGACTGGGTTTCGGGCTACTGCACTGCACATTGGGGGAGATTTGGGCTGTGATACAGCAAAGAAAAAAAATAGGTCTCCTGGAACCAGGTTTCAAGCCACTGTTCTTGAAAAAGTGGCTTGGTCTTCCCTCAGCTTAACTACCAGTAAGCTTTTTCATTAGTATCATAATGTAAACTACAGGAGTTTACAGCCTTGTTATGTAGAGCTGTCGTGCGACACCTGGAAGATAATAAGGCTTCCTGTGCCTGTAGTTAATAAACACTAATGTGTTCCCTGGCCTGAGAGCAGCTTCTTATCCCAGGTCCTGGTGAGATCAGTAAGAGACTGTACTCGCACTCCATGATTTTCATGCAGTGCTGGACTCTGTCTGAGTGGAGGGGTGATTTTCCCTGTCCCTTTGCCTGCTTGGGTTTCAAATCTAATAATAATAACCTGTGTTTAAAAGGAGATGTAGGTGCAAGTGTAATCCCAATAATGGGATTCTTTTTCGATTAGTCTTTATTTTCTTTTCCTGATTCTTCCGTTGATTGTTTTTATAAACGCGGTGGCGTTCTTCATTAAATGGTCCCACACAGTGCGGCGGCTGCCTCTCCTTGAACTGTCTGTGGCTTCAGGTAAACAATCCCATTATCCTGAACTCTGTCACGCCCAGACCACGTGCAGCACAAGCTGAAAATAGTCCAATTACTGTGTGTAATGTAATTGCAATGGTTACACCCTGGGAGGACATGTTATTTACATACAGTGCCAGATCATTGTAGAGTAAGTGTATACATATTTGTATATTTGTATTGTGTGTGCAGCTGTACTATGGTTTTGACTTGTCCCTTTACTATGAGAATTCATACAGCATGATAACCACGATGTTGTATTTTCAGAATGGTTTTCAGTGTATTACCTCTAAACCCTATTGTTATTTGTGGTTGTTCAGTATGTGAGCTCTAAGGAATCTTCCTGTACTGTCCCTCTCTGTGTTATGTTCCTGTGTTCTGGATTCTTCCTGTAGAGTCATGCCCACTGTCCCTCTCTGTGTTCTGTTCCTGTGTTCTGGAATCTTCCTGTAGAGTCATGCCCACTGTCCCTCTCTGTGTTCTGTTCCTGTGTTCTGGAATCTTCCTGTAGAGTCATGCCCACTGTCCCTCTCTGTGTTCTGTTCCTGTGTTCTGGAATCTTCCTGTAGAGTCATGCCCACTGTCCCTCTCTGTGTTCTGTTCCTGTGTTCTGGAATCTTCCTGTAGAGTCATGCCCACTGTCCCTCTCTGTGTTCTGTTCCTGTGTTCTGGAATCTTCCTGTAGAGTCATGCCCACTGTCCCTCTCTGTGTTCTGTTCCTGTGTTCTGGAATCTTCCTGTAGAGTCATGCCCACTGTCCCTCTCTGTGTTCTGTTCCAGTGTTCCAGAAGTCCAGACTGGGGCTGCTGAAGAGCCTGATGAGAAGAGTGTGGGCTTCATAGTGGACCAAGTGAGTGACGCGCCCAGTGGAGACGGCAGCCTCAGACTCACTGGGTACAGCCAGCGAACAGGGAGGGTAAGAGCATAGCTGGGGTAGCGTGGAGTGCCACCCCTTTTTATTTAACAGTTATTTAGCAACCTTGGAACCACCTAACTTCCTGCTTCTTGTTCATATATATATATATATATATATATATATATATATATATATATATATATATATATATATATATATTATATATATATATATATATATATGACGTTAGTAACTGTTTGGAATGATTTGATTCCAATAATGCTGTATTGCGGTCTACGTAAATCTTGCTTTGTGTTAGTGCTGCACTATTGAGATGTGCCTGTGCTGGTCCTGCCTGCGGGCACACAGTGAATAAACTAAACTATTGTGCTTGTTTCTGATGCCACTTCCTGCAGGTTATCTTCACCAAGCACTCAAGCATGGTATGCAGCACCTCCACAGTGAAATCCAGCATCAAGCAGGGCTGCTTAATATTCGGAGAACAGGAGGTGAATATCAGCATGGCACCAGTGCACATACAAGTCTGCCAGCTGGCTTAAACGGCAGGCAAAGAACTCAGGTTTTTGTTTGTTATCAGAATCCTGATTGTTTTTCTCCATTTTCTTAAAAATTGTTTAAAGTTTAGGGCTGATGTATGTGTATATCATCTCCAGTCACTGACATAAAGTCTATAGGCACTGATGTTCAATGCCATGCCCCCCCAGGTGGTTCATTGTGTATCAGTTAAATATTGAATAAAAGACGCGTTACTGAACGTGCCCCTGGGTTTTTGCTGGCGCTGTGGGAGTGACCGTTTCGCTTGTCCTCAGGTGATATTCCGTGGCATCGAACCCCAGGCAGACATGGTCCTGATTGTGCGTTTCTATCACTGGCCTGGTGGCAGCGATGCCGCGGCACCGTGGCACGGGGACGGGACCCTGCAGGGCCTGAGCGACAGGGAGGAGTGCGCCGTCGCCTGGGGGACCCTCGCGCTCGCCAGACCAGCCGCCCCACGTGAGTTAATTTGCTTTGAATGCTGATAGATCATTAGAACCGCTGCTCCAGTCAGCAGTAGAGGTGTAACGAATGACTGTGCGTGTCGAGCAATCGGGATACTTCTTTCTTTACATGATAGATGGCATTGTGATGAAGGTATCGTTTGTGTCAGGATGCAAGACAAAAAAGCACTACAGAGATCAGTGTGGTTCACCAAGTGGTGCTGAGTGAAGAATAGTTGTGTTTTCTAGTTAGTATGAACACATACTGTCCATTGCTTGTTTAATTTTTGTCTTTTAACAAAATGGCCATTTCATCTTATTGTGCTTCATATAAGTAGCTCATAGGAACATCGCAGGTATCATGATGCATATCTATCAGAAACTACATATCATGATACGTATCGTATTGGGACTTGCATGTTGTGATGCATATCGTATGGGATCATGCATATTGTGAAGTATGGTATCCTGACATTAGTGTATCGCTACACCCCTGGTTAGCCGGGCTGCTCCTTTGGCTTAGTGTTCCTATCCTTGGTGTCCTGGGATTCATCCCTGCTAAGGGATTTATATTCACTGAAAGGCAAGCAGCAACATTGGTCTCTATTGACAAAGCTATTTAAGCATGTTTTATAGTCTGACATGTTAAACGTACAGAGGATACTGCAAGGCTGGTATTTCATATCTCCCTTGCAGATCAGCGCTCCAGAGGCTGTGCGGAGGTGGTCTGGAACAGCGGCACACATTCTGTCCCTCTGTATCATGTGCCAGCACCCCCAGCCATCGGCCTCAATGCACTGGTAAGTTAGTTAATCCTGGAGCCACTGAGCTTTTAAAAGCACGCAAAACATGTGGGTTTATAGATGTGGTCACAGAGACAAGGCACTTCTACTCCCACGCACTTCTGTATTTTTCAACTCCACCTCTTGACAAGCACAGCCTCATAGGTAATCACAGTGCAATTACAGGTCCTTTGTTACCAAGGTTCTGTCTCTGATTCCAGCCCGGTGATCGGCTGGTCGAGGCCTTTGAGCCGTACGGGACCGCGTCATTGCGTCTCCACATATACAGCGGAAGAAGACCGGAGTTCCCCTTCCCCCCAGAGTCTCCGATCGACACGCGAGTCTACCAGGAGTGGCCCGATGTAAGCAGCTGTAATATTGTCATAGGAGCTGAGGATACAGCTTAAACACACAGTACCGCGGACCACTGATGACTACAGTCTCCAAACACACAATACCACAGATCAGTGATGACTACAGTCTCCAAACACACAATACCACAGATCAGTGATGACTACACTCTCCAGACACACAGTACCACAGATCAGTGATGACTACACTCTCCAAACACACAATACCGCGGACCAGTGATGACTACACTATTCAAACACACACGCAGTCTCTTGGTGACATTGTTTTACTGGTTCAGCCAGACTGTTATTGGTAAACTCGTGCAACTCAGGACCAGAACTCACAAGTGTATTACATTTAGACTCTTATAACAGTTTGTTCTACAAACTAGTTTTTTATGTTCGTTTTTCAAGTTTTACAATTTTTTTTTCTAAATCTCTTTTAATTTTTTTTTTTTTTTTTTTTTTCAAATCAAATTCTGTATTAGACTGCTGTTTAATTTAATGGTTTAATTGTTCAATTCCTATAGAAATGTGAATTGTTGTTGCTGTTCTGGCTCCACATCTACAGCGCTTACTAGGCAAGCTTAAGGAGTCAGTACGGAATTAGCCTGGTTGTGCTCAAACAGTTGTGGCTCAGACAGCCTCTTCTCATTCCTCTGCTCTCTTTAGACGTCGTTCGTTTACCGGCAGCGAAAGCGCGCTCCCTCCCAGCCCTTCGTCTCAGGGGACGGGATTGACCTGTACATTGACGGGGCTCGCTTCCTCCCGGACTCTGTGACGCTCAGCAGAGTCACCGGACGCATCTTCAACAGGAACTATAACCAGTGAGTATTGAGGAGGGGCCGCAAACCAGAGACAGATGCACACAATGTGATCTGTACGGTTTCAGTAAAGCGTGCTGTTTGATTGCTTGAGTGATCTATCGCCTTGTCAGCATGTGATCTGTTTTGTTTTGCTCGGACCCAATGGCTGTTCTTTGCTTCCTGATGGCAGAGGCTGGAGAAGCTGTGGCTTGCCCACCCTCTTCCGGTTCTCAGCATCTTCTCGTTTATTAACAGAATCGGTCCCGACATCTCCACTGGAATCGACCTGAACAGCAACATCTTCGAGCCATTCTATAACCACTATGTAGAGGTCCGCAATCCCACAATGCCCCCGTCAGCCACTCTCTTGCTGAAGGTACGAGGGAGCTGCCTTTATTAAACATGTCAATACAGTGCAGATCTGCTCTGCCAAAGCATCTCCTTCATAAGCAGTGGGAGCAACCAAGACTGTGTTGAGGGAGGGGTTGGGGTTAAGGTCATCTAAATATTGTTGTAAGATCTTCAATAGCTACAAATGAGAGAGCCTTGCCCAAAAGCACCTCTTAACCTTTTAGGGTACAAGGGGCACATGTGTCCCACGAATAAAATTACACTAACTTTCTTATTTTTGCAATGAGGTGCACGAAACAGGGTTTAAAATGTACTCCTTTCATCCAAATGGTCAGTTTCCTCATTGTGATACTCGAGTTGTCTTCAAATGTATTTTAAGAAGAATACGTTTGAACAGCTACTCATTTCCTTGAGTAAAGAGGAGAATGAAAGGTGATGTTTTGAAATCCTCACACTGATGAATGGAGTTATTGAAATACTTCTCAAAGGCAATTCCGAGCACAAGCAGGATGATCAGCACGCCCCTCGTCTGTGTATGTCTGTAATGGAGATGAGGATGTGATGAGATGAGGAGCGGCTGTCCTCCTTCACCCTCTCGGTGTGTTTGTTCACCCAGGTGTATGCTGTGGACCGCTTCAGTTTGAAGCTGGTGCTGATTGGCTGGGCTGCCCTCAGTCTCTTCGTGGAGTCAGGTAGTGAAATCCAGCCTAGTGTGGACACGGCAGGAGTTCAGGTAACATAAGAACATAAGAACATAAGAAAGTTTACAAACGAGAGGAGGCCATTCGGCCCATCTTGCTCGTTTGGTTGTTAGTAGCTTATTAACACAACCACGAGGCTGAGCCTGCAGGGAGGGAGACTCCTATTGCACAGCAGTTTCACCCAGTCCAGGCTTTGATCCGAGCATGATCGGCCCCTGTATATAGGTAACAAGTTCAGGTGTGTCTGATTAAACTCATAGTAAAACCAAGAATGGGTCAGACTGTCTTATTTCCATCCCTGCCCACTATGTTGAAGATGCACTGATTGGCCTAAGACTGCTCCTTCTGGCATTATCCATGATAAACGCTTTGCCTGCTGTGCTGGGGGACTAAATGCTTGAGCCGTTACCACCCTCTTTCAAAGGAAGATCATGTCAGCTGACATCGTAGACACAGCTCTGAGGACCACCCCTTATAAAAATGCACCTGTGTAAATTTGATAAATAATAATAAAACCCTCATGCTTTTCCCATGGTTATACACTATGCATTTACCACAGTTTACCCTGGCTTGCCATGTTTATTAATATGCTTTACCATACCAGGCTATTATTTACAATTCTTACCTATGCATTACTATGGTTTCACTGTGCTTTATTACACTTTGCTATGCTTTTACTATGGGAAACTTTTATAAGGGACTTCATCATATATGGGGTTCTTCATTCCAACAATTCAAATAGATTTTAAGTGGAAGTCACCCAAACAAAAATCCTTTTCTTTTCTTTCTCAGATCTCTTTGAATGAAGGGGCCCATCAGCTCAGACTGTACCACCGTGGGCCGGACCCTGACAAGCCTTTATCAGCCAGCTCTCTTGCAGCAGGGGGAGGGAGGTGAGAGGGTTTGGATAGGAAGCGTACTGCACATGAGAAACAGTGTGCTGGCATTAGTGTGTCTGTCTGCCTGTCTTGGATATGGTTGATTTGCTTTTATATGGGTTGTTGTATATGGGTTGATTGCTGTCACATGCCCTGCCCTCCTTTGTGCAGGCGTGTGCCCTGCGCCTCTCTGCTGGTGAGGCTGGTGAAAGCTCCGGTTGATAAGAACCACCGAGCCCTGCTGAGGAGCGCAGTCCCCGAGACGGACTGGGAGAGACTGGGGCTGTTCCAGCCGAGACCTTGCTACTCCGATGGGGTTTACTACTCCGACACAGCCAAGCCGAGCCAGGGGGAGGCCTGCCTCCACAGCGCCATGACCAACAGGTAGGCAATGACCCGAGCCTTCAACAATAATCTTCCTAACACCCCTCTCATCAGCACAACGACTCTGTCTCCTGTTCCTAATGAGCTGCTTGTTTTTCAAGACTTTATTCCCACTTCGGGAACCCTGGTTTTGTTTTCTTCATTGCCGAAACACTATAGTTCACTTTGTGCGTTACAAGGAAGATACTATGGCTGTACATTTACGTCTCGTTCTGCACTTAGGAAAGTATGTGGGGTCAGGTGGGGTCCTTTTCCCCTTAACGCAGGAAGTGAATGGGGAGAGGCATCCTCACAGAAATGAGGCATAGTAAGAAAAATAGAATCTCAATGATCCGAAATGTATGTTCGAGACACAGTGTGGTGAGAGTATGGAATGGTTTACCAAGACACATTGCTGAATCACTGGGATCCTTCAAGACCAGCGTTGACAAAGATGTGGGAACAATAAGCTTCTAGGAACCGGACCTCTGGTTTGTGAATGTCCTTCTGTTCTTGTGAGCCCTTTCAGAAGTGTGGCAGTTCTCTCCATGTATGCAGTGTCTGATCCAGGGTGTTCCTCTCTGCAGGTCCGTGGTCCTGGTTCGAGAGATCCTGGACCTGATAGCAGGGAGACGAGCCCAGGAGCTGGGGTCGGATCTGGAGATCTCAGAGTGGATCACAGACAAGCTGAACCGCATGATGGACAGCAAGCCCCAGCCCTTTGACCTGGACCACGTTTCGCGCTACCTTACCACCTACGGAGTGAAGGTGGGAATATCCAGCCATCGCTGTCTGTAAAATACTCCGTAGTGATGAAATTTAGAATGATTCAATTATATTTAAAGATGATTGGGTTGTTTAATGAAACACTGGTGTGTCTGTGTCTGTGTTGTGTCTGTGTTTTGACACTGTGTCTGTGATGCTGCTATGTATTTTGTAGGTGTCTGTGGACCGTGCCAAGAACCTGCCATGGCCAGCCTTCACGCTGGCTCTCTGTTCCTTCAGTCCTCCCGCTGCATTCTACCAGGGGGCATCCCGGGTCAGATACGACCGGCCAGCCTTTGTGGATAAGCTCGATTTCAACAGCAGCCAGAGCTCCCCCGTGTGGCTAGATGGATTTAAGGTAGCAGACATGCTTTCAGATCATTTCTCCTACTTGGCGTTCAGTTTATTCAGTAATGTTAAGATATTCATCCCCATTAAATGTACTTCCATGCAGATATTATTATTTATTTTATTTTTTTTGGTTCAGAGTTCGCTGAAGCACGTAAATAATTAGATTTTAATCACATGGTTCCCCTGGATTAAAACGTCTTCAAGGACTAAACAACTGGAAAGACTTGGTCCCAAATCTTTTTTTTTTAGTTGAAGGAAAAGTCTGGATTCATTATCAAAATGTAAACCATATCTGAGTTGCCACATTAATCTGAATAATGACTGCAATATGGGAACAGCCTTAGTAAATTATAAACCACATGTAAATCACAGCTGGGACACAGCAGAAACACAGCCACTCCTATAACTCTACCATGACTAACCTTACCCCTAACCCACGATGCATGTACCATAATTTACCCTGGCTTGCCTTGTTTATCAATGTCCATACCTCGCTGGCTTTCACAATGCTTACCTGGGCGTTCAATATGCTTTATTACACTTTGCTATGGTAAACTTTCAGAAGGGAAAACACATTACTAGCAATGTGCTTGTTTTTCCATGCGTGTGAATCAGATTTTGTTCTTGGCAATCCTCCCCCTCTCACATGACCCTGTCTGCTCCCCAGTCTTTTCCAAAAAGGATCCATGGTAAGTTCCTGGCTGTGATTGTGCATCTCCATGCGGTCTCGGTACACTCGGGCCAGGACACCCCCGGGAAAGAGAAGCGCGACAAGAAGGAGAAGCAGGAGGAGAGCGAGAGGGAGGTGTTGACCTACAGCTTGGGCGGCCAGGCCTGGACCGCCCTCCCAGTCTTCTCCAGAGGGTACTGCCACACTGGAGTCTACCAGCTTCCCCTGTACCAGGGAGCTCCCTCACAGGTAGGGTTATTGCTCTTTAAGGAAAGACCAGTGCAAGCAGTAGAGTAAATTAGTATCTTCGTAGCTCTTAATGCTTCTCCAACACTATGAATGGTAGCTAATGTCATCCGAGGAGATGTGTTTGTGTCGGGTATTTCAGCTGATTCTGTTCAATTTCTCAGGCTGCCCTAGCTGCCCTGTCGCAGGGGGAGTGCAGGAGTGTCCTCGGAGATCTGGTGCAAAAGAACAAGGTTGGTTTTACAGGCTCTTTACTGTGGGGGTCTTGATTGTCTGTATCGTTGTGTGAAACTGGAATAAAATAACTGAAGCAGGCAAACATTTCTACATTGTCTGGAATGACTGCGTGAAGTTAAGGAGGCTCTTGATCCTTGCTGACGGGAAAGGAAAAAGAATCGTCAAATAAGTTAACGAAGGAATGAAATACCACCTGTTTCTAACGTATAAAAAATGCTGTGTTCACGCTGCCCAGGTCCAGCGTCTGAATGGCGCGTCCGTGTTCGTACGGATCGCAGACGGCAGGAGAGATGAAGAGCTGGAAGGCCTCAGTGAGAAGGTAGCGTGGCTCAAGCCCCACTGTCCTCTAATGTATATGGATGCTAATGGAATGGGCTGGCATTTTCACATGCTAGACCTATTGCTGAAGATACTGTAGCTACATTAAAATCCTTTTACAAGTGTGTTGCACAAAAAAATCACTTGCATGCACGTGCGTCACACTCGTGCAAAAGTGTCTCACACAAGGGTCTCATGAATACAGCTCTGTCTTAGTAGATTCCAGTTTTTACTTGTGTCTCGTTTCTGATTCCTCCCGTACAGGAGACTGACCAGTCCTACCTGCCCCCCGATCAGAGAGACTCATACAATCTGGAGCCTGGCGGGGTGGGACTGTCCCAGCTCATCCCAGCTGGGAAATCACGGGACGAGTTCCCTGGACAGCTGGCAAACAGGTTCAGACAGGTGAGGGAGCTCTACCTTGCACGAGGAGAAACAAATCGGTTACTCTTTCAAACAATGAGTATGCCTGTGGTGCTCCACTCAAATTCATTATTAATTTGTGGCCACTTTTTTGTAGTATCCTCAGGACTAGAAAAAAAAAAGAAAAAAAAGATGTTGGTCAGATATTACTTTTATGCAATAAGAAAATTCATATGAATTAGCAGTCATTCTATTGACAGCAAGAGACAAATGTTTAATTCCTATTGGAATCAGCACAACCATACAATTTTCCTTTTAATTTGATTAGTAAAAGAAAAAAGCACATTACCGACAATGCTGTACCATGGGGCTCACATTCTGCTTGGTTATAGTAGTATGTGAATGTTTGTGTTGTGGTTGGAAGTGACCTTTTCATCTGAAAAGACAGTCCAGTGTAATGTGTTCCTCTTGCAGCTGGTTTACCAGACCCTGAGGAACACAGCTGAGAGCAGCACAGGACCAGCCCTGATGGAGCTGGGTAAGGATGGGGTGGAAACAGCTGCCCTGGCCTCCCTGCCGGCTCCACACCCCAGGACAGCAGACCTCAAACCCAACCCCACAAACACAGCACAGCTGAGCAATGCAGCCCCCCACATTCTCCAAACACCATCATTGAGGATCCCCAGATCGGAATCAGCTCAGCAACACCCCCCTAAACCCCCATCGGCACCCCCTCCCCCAGAACTGCTCAGAGCCAGGGTCCCCAGCTCACTGTGACCCCAAACTTATTCTGTTATTTATAAACTGTCGATCTCAATGAATGCCTTGTGTGTTTATATTTTACTCAAAGTAATGAGAATTTTTTTTTTCTTATATTAATCAAACCCATGCATGTTTGTTTTTGCTTCTCTGTAACGAGCAGTAGGGACTACAAGCTTACAGAGATATATCAAATATATATTTTCTTTTCTGGACCGTTATGGATCAGTGTGTAACGACACCAATACATCTATGCAGCTAGCAATGATATGAATCTCAACACATGGAGTGGTCCTGATGAGCTACTGACATTCTGCATATTAGGATCAAATCATTTAACACTCTGTCTCTACTACTTTGTTAAAAGCCAAAAATTAAATGAGGTATGTGTTCATGCCAACTGTAAAACACACTTCATTCAAGAACCACAAGCACAGTACTAATGTGAACATCACAATGCACCCAGATTCACAGTACTAATGTGGTTTTTCAATGCCAATTTTTCTTGCAATGAAGTAGTTAACTTACTTATTTTCCTGCCAGCTTATCTACACTTGCTTTCACCCTAGGAAGGCAACATGCTGTGGTTTATTGCCAGTCCCTGAATGCACATATGCCTGCCTGTTAACCACTTTCTGTAGTCTTCAGATCAGGCTTGAAGTCAGATTTCCAGAAAATTAAGTCTGCATTCTGGATGGTGGAGACATTGGCACCACCACCCTGCTGGAAAGCCACTCTGTCTACCACAGTGCAAGACACTGGAGCCAGAAAACAAAGTCTGGGAGAGCTTCCAAATCAGTTGCTGTTCTAGGTTCCTGAAAAGCTCATGTCAGTTACATCCCATTTAAAACAGGACGTGAATGGTACTCTCGTTTAAGCATTAGATATTTAGTATAGTGGCCAGCCAATCAAGAATAGCAAATTAAATTAACTAAATGCAGGTCAAAATACTCCATTTTTGCAAATAACCTTTATTGAAATGTACTACAGTTTTACAAAAAAAACATGTTGAGACAAACATTAGGACTCATACTTTATGTACAAAAACACGAGTTTGTGGGGGGGAGAGAAGAGAAAGAGAACTGCCATCTTCAAGAAGCACCATCACACCAACGTCTCCATTGCAGCACCAGCAGGCTGTGGAAACAGGAGTGACACGTTTAGGACTGAGAAATTTGAACAATAATCCAGGGACAGTATACAGGTTTATCGACCCCCTCTCCTAGAGCATGTTCTCATGCAAATTTTATTTACAATGCAGCCAACAGCTTGCGAATGCATGGAGGTTTTAGCCAACAACTGAAGGCACTGCGATGTCATCAGGAATGGAAGTCGCACCAATTTTGGTCTGCTTAGGTTTTACCATTTATAGCCATGGATATTTCAGGGCACTTAAAGCCTGCAGAATGCTGAAGCACATTGAATAGGCAAGCCTTTAACCACTACAACTCTTCAGATTAGCAGAAACTGCAGCAGGATAATTACAGCTGTTAAAGGGACTATTAACTGAAGTCTCAGTATCTCATCAGTAACTAAACATTCAAGTGCTAAAATTTAGAATACCAAACCTTGACAATTCTAAACAAATTTACACTAGAAGTGTTCATTGAAAACACAGAAAGACTTCAAAGTGCACTGTCACTATGAAGTTTCTTCCTGTACTTCCAAGTCTCTGACCCCCCACTCGCCTCCTTTTTGTCCTCGACACCATTGTCGCTGGTGGCAGTGTCCCCGCTGCCATTGACTGAGGTGTTGGGCTTGGCTTTTTTAGCATCTTTTTCCTTTGTGGGGCTCTCCTCTTCAGGTTTCCGCTGCAGGAGGGACAGAGATTAGGGGAGAACAAATGTTTCAGACCTCCCATCATCTGCCAATGCAGCATGGCACACCACCACCACAAAAAACTACCTGAAACTCACAAGTACCCCCTTCCTCTGCACTGCAGAATAAGCTACAGCAATGCATAAGTCACAGCCTTTTTACACAGCTGCTGAACCAGCAGCAAGAGGCTTCAAATCTAAAAATCTAGATTACCTTCTTCCTGATCAGATGGGAGATGTCCGATACAGATTTGGAGGATGAAGCCACTTCAGCTGCTTTAACAGGGATCTGCAATAAAAACCAATTCAGTATCACAACTGAAGGTCACGTTCTATCGAGTGCAAGAGCTCTCTCTCTCTCATAACAAACACTATAGCAAATTGGGCTATACACACACCACAACCACATTTTAAAAGATATTCCCAGCACTGTCACTTACCATGGATGCCGATGTCCCGCTATTCTCTCCAGAAAACCCAGACGTAGAGCCCCCACTCTGCAAGTCAAATCAAAAGCCAGTTAGGAAATGAGCTTAGGTTTCTTCTTGAACATTCAAACAAAGTGTATTCCATGTGCTGGAGCAGAACCCATTGGAGAAGAATGCCCCCTCCTCCCGCCGGATCACAGCTTCCAATGATCCAACATACCAACGTCTCCAGGATCGCTGCAGAAGCTGCTTTGCCAGTCTTCTGGCCCTCTTTAGCGTCCTCAATTTTCTCTCTGATGTCAGGAAGCAACAGTTTTATTTCTTCCATTTCCTTCTTGTCTTCCAATACACTCTCATCACTTTTTGCTTTGTCAATGACCTCCTTCAGCATAGCTGGAAGAAAGACCCACAACTTGAGCAAAACTAACCTCTTGCAGATTTACAAAACAGAAGTTTCTTCAGCAACCAAAATGAATCATGCAGGAAAAAAGAACCACTTACAGCTGGAAGTCACACCTAGCTGACAGATCGGTGTGCACAAGTGATGTGTGTGTGAACGCTTGCTCATGCCATATGGTACTTACCCAGCCGGCTCTCTATGACTTCCACAGAGTGGTTGAAGTGCTCAATGGCTTTGCTGTACTGGTTGATGTAGCCGAAGACCAGACCCAGCTGATAGTGCGTCTCTGCGAGCAGGCGGCTGTGGGGCTCCAGGTGCTGCTTCTGAATGGCCAGGCACTCCTGGAAATCTTCTGTCGCCTGTGGGTAGTTCCCTGCAAGACAGGTTAAATTAGACCATTGCAAAAAAAATAAATAAAACACAAGACTGACATGCACACAGCTGAACCACACTATACATCACAGACTTCCATGGAAATACAAAACTTCACACGAACTGTCAGCTTCAAGATCAGCTCCAGAAACAAAAGTTTTGCACAGGGCTCAATAAGCTACAGTCTCTTCATGAATTTCTCAAAGTTATTTCACCACAGTCCATATTTGAGAAAGGTGAATACGAACCCGATTCAACGCTTATTTCTCCAAGCTTGAGGTGGGCTTGAGCAGCAAAGAGCTGGTCTTCTTTTGACTCTTTCCTTTAAGAAATGGAGAAAGTTACAAGTGTACTGAATTAAATTCTTTCATTTATATATATATATATAATATATATATATATATATATATATATATATATATATATATATATATATATATATATATATATATATATATATATATATATATATATATATATATATATATATACATTATTTAAATAAAAGCAAAGTTAGCTCCTGTCCAGGGTCACCCAGATGTGGTAAATATTACCTTTATGTATTAGACTATCAATGTGTAAATGTATTAGTTTAGAAGTTGTTGCAATGTTATATTTAAGACCTACAATTGACAGATGAATATTAGTCATGTTGGTAACAAGTACATGAAGTCCACACTGGTCCATTTTCAGCATACCGATATTGTTTGATCTTAATTCTCAAAGTTATAACTAACGTGATGTCATGTTAGAACAGCATTTTATGAATGTTGAATTACTGTTTACCACTGTTGTCCAACAAGGAATTTCAAATCCCTCAGGATTCATGTACAGCAATACCTTTTATAGATCACTTTGGCGATCTCCAGCATCTCCCAAGCCAGCTGCAAATTTCCTACTTCCTCCTCTTCACTCTCCTGAAAGACATTATACGGATTAGTTTTACTAGAGAAAACATTAAAAAATAAAAGATCATGAAAGCTAGAGAAATTGAATTATTTCGGATAGAATGGGCTCCACAAAACACCAGCCAAAATCCATATTGCCTGTGCAATGTTTTAATGCTACCACAAACCCAGAGTAACTGAAGGTGCTCACCTTCCCATCTTCGGCTGTTGCCTCTCCTTCACCCTCCTCCTCATCTTCCTCCTCCTCTCCATCTGAAACAGAACAAGCATTACTATTCGCTCCGTCAGGGTGAACTTTCAGCTCAAGCCTTTCAGGTTATGAAGTAGTTCAGCGTTCTGTTACAAGGTCAGTCTGTTTCTCTACTTCACAGCGCAGCGTGTTTAAAAAACACGTTTCAACCATTACAAAGCTTTAGCAGTTCTACATTGGAGGAAATGCCCAGTGACAACGTCATTGTGCAGTTCTTCCTTTGTTAATGCTAGGGATGGGGGGAAAAAAAAAAAAAAAAAAAAGGTCAACCCTTTATTTTCCACCTATTATAGCCACAAACTCCCCAGGTGCTCAGTGAGGATGACACAGCCTTCCATTACTAAAAAAAGGACAGGCCACCACACTGGTGGACGTATTTGCAGCACAAGCTGTATATTGAACATGGCACACTCCAGGAGGTTGACCAAAATATCCAGTTGCCAGTCTAACGTGTCCACCGTGTCCCAAGGCTACAGATCGGTATCCCAGCCCGCCTCCACCATCAGGAGCAGCAGTATAATCCGATCACCACGTGTGCAAGACTGCCCCGTGTGCCCAGGTTTACCTTCACCCTCTTGCATTGCCTCTTCAGTTTCTTCCGTGGCTCCCTTCTCTCCATCTTCAACAGGCTCAGACTGCAATTCTTTTGCTTCTCTGGAATCACCCCCATTATGAGGCATGCTGCACTTCTCTTCTGCCTCCATCCCCTCTTGCAATGCTGCCTCTTCCTTCTCTTGTTCCTCTTCTTTCTTTGGAGTGGATGTTTTTCCTTTACCCTCCTTTGCTGGAGACTTTGTCTTGTTCTCTTCCTTTGTCGGGGTTATGGTTTTGTCTTCCTCTGCTTTCTCAGAAGATCCAGACTGCTCTTCCGTTTTCTCCTTCTCAGTTTTGTCTTCCCCTTCCTTCTCAGCCATGGCATCATACACCTGCTCCCTCAGCTCATCCCTCGTTTTCTCTACACACCGATGACAGGAAGTACAAAACCAGGTATTAAAAGAACTCTGCATTCAAATCTTGTTCTCTCCAGAAAAAAAAAGGAGTTTGTTTTTCCAACTAAAAAAAAAGCATTCATTTAGAAGTAGACAAAGAACCACAAAAGCATGACGCAAAAGTAGTTTAAAATCCAGCTGTCAATATGAAGACACGTCAGGCTATACAACTAGATACTGCAAAAAGGAGATTCCATTAGGATTTAACAGTCAGGCTGCTTGATCAAGCAGAGAATGCTTTCCTAGCTAAGCCATTAAAGTACCCAATAATTTTCTTTGAAAAATAAATTTGAACAGAAGCTGCATTTCTGTGGTTTCAAACATTTAGTAATTAACCTCTTCCAGTTAAAATAAGTTATAACAGTAACCTTAAGTGAAGGAAGATGCCACGCTTCACTGATCCTCTACTGCATCGAAGGCAGAATGTCAGCAACGAAGCTGTTAACTAGGAGCCAATGCCACCTCGTCACTCTGGTGAAGATACTAACCGTCCAGGTTGTCTGCACTTTCTATTTTGGAATCCTCTTTCTTCTCCCCCTCCCCTACCCCGTCCTCCTCCTCCGGAACTCCCTCCAAAGCATTACCTAAGACACCATTCTCCACTCTGCAACACAAAACGAGACACATTCACCACAAAGCACGCTGGACAGCCAGGACAGTAAATAAAGCAAGATCCCAACGTATCTGTGTTTAGGTCTGCACACTCCAGTACTTGGAGTACTGGAGCAGGAGTGAACACCGGAAACTTGGGAGTGAAGCAAGGCAACACAGATAATGCAGGTTTGGTGGGTTGAGATGTATTTTAACCCCTACAGTGCTAGGGGGCATACTGGGGGTGGAAAACCCTTAGCAGCAAAGGGGTTAAGATGACAAGCTTTTTATATTTTTAAAAAATAAATAAAAAAAAAAAAAGATAGGATTTGTAATAAGGCTTCAGATTTTAAAGCAACTCTTACCTTGCCAGTTCTAAAAGAGATTTCCCACAAAGGAAGAATGCTTCAGCACACTCATCTGCTGTATCACCATATTTCTGGGCCCTTTCGGAGGAAGGAATAAAAGTGTTAAACAGACAGATATGGATTCAAGCCATATTGGGGTTTCACATTGTGCCCCCCTTGCTGGGCGAGAGCCACATATAATTTATGTCCATCCCCATACGATGGTCCCATGCATGAAAGGCTTGCCCAGTTGAATCCCAATGCAACGGTACTCACAGCATGCCACATGCCTCTTGGAAAGCATTCACTGCAGCTGGGATGTCCCCCATCACCAGGTTCTTGTTTCCTGTGCCGATCAGCTTGTTGGCTTCTTCCAGGACATCCACACTGGCACTGCAAAACAGACACTGTAAAGCAGTGACACACCAGATCCAGCTTCTAAAATGGTTTACTAATTGCTTGGAATAAAAGATCAGGCCTGGAACGGATCTTGGGGGGACAGACTGGAGTACACTGCTGGACTCTGGGGCAAGTGACCTCTGAAGCAGTCCTACAGGATTTGTAATAGGTTTTGTTTGACAGCATGTCACTGAAGAGACTGTTGCAAGTGTGGCTCTAGATGGTAAGCGGGGTTAAGTTTCTGATAACGAACTGGTCAAGCTGTCTCAATAACACACATTTCCAGACTACAGCCTAGTTAGAGGGGATCCTAGCAGCTTATTTCGCTGTATATCAAATTAGGGCTTCTGGTATTTAAAAAAAAAAAAAAAAAAAAAAACCTTTAGGACCATAAAACCACTTAATTCAGCATACATACAGTAACATAATATTAGCATTACTATCAATAAAACACATCCCATTCATTGCTTGAGACTAGAAGGTATTTAAATCACCTGAAACCAAAGCCAGGCCTAATGAAGAAATCGTGGAACACAAATTCTGCACTGCAGTCACTGTCAGCTCCTTGAAAGTTAAACAAACTTAAATATAAAAGTCCATCTTAATCAAAACTCCCTTTTCAGCAACGGTTTTAAAATGTTTAAAGTCTGATTTGACTGTAGTGTTAATGCACACGTGTTTCCAAGCTGGCAGTAGATATTGCGGGCTGTTCTGGATGTCACAGAAAATGTAAAGGAGTGTGTGCAACAGACCAGATACGAACTGAGGCGGGAAGCCTTCTCGCCATGCTCCGAGCAGGGGGTGTTGGGAAATGCAGTTCAATATAAATTCAAGTGGAGATTCTGCTTTTATAAATAAATGCCGGTAACGTGAATATTAATGTTGGCATATTTATCGGCAAACACCGTTTACCAAAAATAGGTCGCCCCCCTTCCTCCCCCTCCAAAAATTATAAAAGCATACTGAAAGTGCGTTTAGTTTGTGCTCACCCGTCTGCAGTGGCGGCGCTGGAGGAAGCCGCGGTTCCTTCTTCCATGCTGAGGAAACAAAGACAAGCCCGTGTGTTAACAGGCAGCAAGACCACAATCTACAAGCGTGCCAGGACAGCAAACAAGATCGTCAGTCTAGGACAGTACAGACGTGCTCGACTGCATACCTTTCCACTTAACAAAAATAATCAAAAGTCGGCTGCTGTTCAATCGCCCGGCTCGTTTGTGTTCACTTAAAATCAATCGCCCGGCTATTTTATATATAATATATAGAATATATATATATAATATATATATATATATATATATATATATACACACACACACACACACACACACACACGGTGCAAGTTATAGCTTGTGCAACAGATAAAAGCCGCTGCACAATTTTGTATCACTATCGCTGTACCAGCGTGCTCCGCGCTTACTCCTCCTGGTCTCATCAACGCACACAACAAAACAAAAGCGTTTAACAAAAACACACAAATAAAACTCCGGTCACTACACATACCGATCGGAAATCGCATACACTCAACTAGC
Organism: Polyodon spathula; assembly: GCF_017654505.1. Lineage (NCBI taxonomy): Eukaryota > Metazoa > Chordata > Actinopteri > Acipenseriformes > Polyodontidae > Polyodon > Polyodon spathula. The sequence goes on along the minus strand of NC_054547.1, from coordinate 1,639,170 downwards.
CTAACACACCCGCCCTTGTTTTGCGTCCATAACTGAAGCCCCGTCTTCACAAGGCAGGGACAGTCCCCCTTCCACTGCGAGGGGCTCCGGGTGCGACTCGAAACGCGTTTGCCAGACCCCTCTGCTCCACACACTCAAACCTCACCTCTCTGCTTCTGTAGCCGAAGACGCGGCTGCGCTTTCTTCAGGCATCCCAACTATAAAAAGACTACGTCTAAGAAAAGGAAAAGTTTGTACTGACAGCTCAAACTCGCAGGGCAGCGCCGCGATCAGAAAGATGGCTCTCTTTGTCTTCGCCTGGTTTCAGTTGGCGCGTTTAAATACAGAAGCAACCCTCACTTCCGCTGAACTTTAACCCGCGCTAGCTGCGTGCGAGAGAGAAGCAGACCCGCGGGAGGGTTTAAAGGCGCAGCAATGTTCAGAGCGTGTTCATTTTCGTGTCTCAGCGGTCGAGTAGCTCTGTCGTGCTATAGGGTTATTCCGCTGAGTGGTTTTTATAAAGACAATATCGAGTCCGAAGAGCGTGCCTGTTGTGAATCAGAGAGTATGGGATTTTACCAGGACAGCGTATTCATCATTCCCCTGGTCACTGCGTTACTGCTACCTGTCGGCCCAAACATATCATGCATCTCGTTTTCAGCTCAGCTCCCGGTTCGGTTCATTACTTAAGATTATTCCTCATCCCTAGTTCATCCACACATGATGTTATAACACGCACTTCAACTACAAAACACGCACAACAAGATTCCAAAACACAGGCACTTTTAATTAAATGGGAAACTAGCTTAAAGCTTTATGGTTTATTAAATTATAACTTTGCATGAATGGAAAATACATCTACACCTCAGTAGCATACAAAATCAGACCTGAAGACAGGCCTATGTTTAAAACACAGCCCCTACACTAGATTCAAGTAGTGCTAAGCAATGGTTTAAAATCAAACTTTGAATTAACTTTAATGACATTATCTTGTGATTTATATCTTTCTGGGTATTTTTCAATTCCAGCAGCATGCAGTGTAGATCTGACACACCAGAGGCAGAGCACTTGGTCTGATTGCAGCCAGACCACTGAAAAGTGAGTTTGAACTGCAACACACCGTGACAAGGTATTAGGGAGTAGCAGCTATAGCGTTGTCCTTGAAATATCCACACAATCCAAACTGAAGCAAAGCCAAATGAACTTCAGTGGAAAAGTACGCAGTCATTGGGGTCGCCCCCCTGGCCCTGTTTCCCTGGATTGTCCCGGTTTTGAGGAAGATGTCCCGGGAATTCAATGTCCCTTCCCAGGACACTGAACACCAGAACCAGAGATTGAACACAAGTGAGATACATCAGGATACAATATTACTGCAAGAGACACTCAATGTGAACTGGCTGTCAATACTATAGTAGTGAAATTGTGCATGTTCCCTATTGGATGAGTGCAGGATTTCTAAAGAGAACCAGCTTCCGTTGAACTTGCTGGTTACTCCCAGACAAACACACACCACACGACAGGAAGGGCCTTTCGTAAAGCTCCTGAATTCTGGAATGAACTCTGCCTTCTCCTGTCAGGGAAGCTGGGACTCCTGTTTTTAAATCAAGAGTGAAAACATTTTTGTTTACACAACAGCTTTTTTTTCAGTTCTTCTGATTTTATAATTAACACCACATTTCTGTCTCTTTTTTAAAATGTATATATGTAATAAAATGCTGTATTAGTTTTTAATTGAAATTAGACTCTTGTTCATTTATTTATGAATTTATTTGTGTGTGTGTGTGTGTGAAGCACTTTGGGATTCTTGTGATGCTATAGAAATGTGTATTGTGTTGTAAAAAGATCCCGGGACACAGAGATCATGAGTAAAAGACGAGTGTTTATTTCTGCTGGTCAGTGACAAAGCAGGTAAGGCAGCAGTATTGAGGTGTTGCCACGCTACAGCAGGAGCGTGAAGGCACGGCAAGGGGGCAGCGTGAATCTCAATAGGGCTCGTTGAAGGGGTAGAGGGGGTGACCTGCATCCCGGGGAACAGACTTCCCATCAACCTGCAAGACAGCGAGCAACACAGCAGCGTTATCACTGGACGAGCTCATACACAAAACTTTACAACGCTTTATTCGAAAGGATTTTAAATTCTGAGACCTTGGGGTTGCATAAAGGCAGCTTGTCATGATCACTGAATATCAATAACATGGAGACTTCCATGAAAATAACATTATTTTAAAAGGTAAAACTGAACCCACCCAATCAAATCATAGAACACAAACACTACCAGAGATGAAAGTAAGACTCCCCGTTGCATAGCAGTTTGATCCACTCCTGGTTTCACTAGGAGTTTAATCAGACACACCTGAGCTTGTTACCTGCACACTGTGGCTATTCAAGCTCATATTTGTTGTTTTCACAAAATAGCAACAATACATTATTAGTTCATCTGTAATGTATTTCATAAAGTTTACCAAGCGATATAAAATCCCCACAAACTATATCGCACAGCTATACAGACCTGCAAGAGCCACTAGGAGGCAGCACTGTAACTAAAATGTAATCTTGCAAGTCACAATAACAAATCAGGGCACAGCCAAGACTAGATATGAAGTAGATCTGTCCAATCACAGATCAGAGAGCAGGCTGTTTTCTAGCGAGACAGTAATACTGCACATGCAATGTTTTACAGCCGGTAACAGATCAGAAACCACTGATAATGTCACTTCTACATTACATTACCCAATCGCCCTACTTAATTTCTGTTTCAAAATGCATACTGATAAGGATGAGATTATAATACCTGTTTTCAGTTACTGTATCAGGTCAATTTCACCCCACTCTTACCTCTTATAAAAGTTCTCCACTGTTTTTGCAGTTTTCCAATGCTTTCCCTATGGTTACACTACGCATTTACCATAGGTAACCCTGGTTAGCCATGCTTTTTAATATGCTGTACCATACTTGTGCTTACTTATGCCTTACCATGCTTTCACTGTGCTTTACCACCTGTGCTTTATCAGACTTCACTGTTTTCACTGTGCTTTATCACACTTCACTGTGCTTTCACTGTGCTTTATCACACTTCACTGTGGGAACCTTTTGTAAGCCCCTTGTCCGCACTGGGCTAGGAAAGCTTACTGTGATCATGGGTACAATGTAGCGCCAGTTCTTGTTCATCGATCCCATCGCCTGCATCTCTTCATCCTCCAGCGTGAAGTCAAACACCTGCATTGAGCAGCACACACAGGGTGTCAAACACAGGCAGAGCTGGGGGGGCGGGTGGAGGGGTGGTAGGGAGTTGAACCCCCCCACCCAACCCGTTGAAACAAATTATTCAACTACGTGGGAAAATACAAAAATATCAGCCATGTGGAAAAATCTCGATCCATCACCAGCACCAGCGTTCTCACCTGGATGTTCTGAAGGATGCGAGACTCGGTCACGCTCTTGGGAATCGTCACCACCCCTCGCTGCACCTGCCACCTGTCAACAGAGAGGACACACCTATCAATGCGCTCTCCCGACGGGGGAGGTTTCTGCCAAGGTGTCCCCAGACGGAGAGCTGGCTACCTGAGGATGACCTGCGCTGGTGATTTGCCGTATTTCTCAGCCAGCTTGTTGACGATGGGCTCCTCCAGCAGCACTGGCTCGTCTGGGTGCTTCCAGGCGCGGTCGGGGGACCCCAGCGGGCTGTACGCTGTCACCACCAGCCCGCGAGCACGGCAGTGTGCCAGCAGCTCCGTCTGCGCCAGGTAGGGGTGGCACTCCACCTGCGCACAGCGAGAAGCAAGCACGCCTGTTATTAGCACACGCAGCGGTGCCCCTTCGCTGGGCACTGCATTTACAAAAACCTTTTGTTTTTCTTTTAACAGATTAAATAAAGTTAGGTAACGTGGAACTGCTCTTGACTGCTGTTTCTAGAATGTGTTTGCGAATATTAAACTTCACTGAATTCATGCTCTGTCTAAATATCTTAACATACTGTATTGCATTCATTTAATACAAATCAGATCAAAATTACCATTAGGGAGCCTTTGTTATTCTACTTCAGTTGATGCTATATACAGCTTACCAGTGGATAGGAGCATCATTTGAGCACAGTGTTAAGAACTGAATCTTTAAACAAACAACATGAAATTGGTTAAAGACGACACTTGAACTGCAGACGTTCTGTACTGAATTACAGAACCACAGCACACAGAGCTCTTGCAGGAACACCCTGCTGCTCCCCTGGGCCGCCTCACCTGCAGGACGGCAGGCTTGATGGTTGCTATGGTGATGACGTCGTCGATCTGCCTGCTGTTGAAGTTGGAGAGGCCGATGGCCCGCACCAGCCCCTTCTCCACCAGCTTCTCCATGGCACTCCAGGTCTGCTTGTAGTCGATGTGATCATAGAGCAGTGTGCCGTCCGCACTCTTCGGGAAGAACATGTCTCCCCGCCTGCATCCAGAGGAGCAGACGCAGTCAGCGATTCCCAATCAGTACCCTTTACAAAGCCTGGACTCCAGGCATCATTCACTCAGGAAATCCCACATTAATGTTAACACAATGAGAGGCAAACATCGTGAGAGTGCTGAAGACATCTTATTAAACTGTATTCAGTGCCACCTGGCCCTTTAAACAATGGGAACCGTTATAAGGAGGGCTGGTCTTGGCTTGAGGGTTTGTCCCATGAAACCATTCCACTAGCCCTCGCACTGTGGTTACCAGAAGGAACACAAATAGCACAACTATGGCTCTGGACAGCAGTGTTTATAACAATTGTTTGGTTTTAGTTTTGTTAAAAAATAACAGGTCTGTTTCTCCATTCAAAGAATAGGAGATAATTAAGGACTTTGCCTGGTTCCCTGTATGGTTACCAGATAGACAGCATGACTCTAATTAGACACCCAGCTATGAGAGCAGGACTCCCCACAGTGACAGGAGACAGACTCCTGCAGAGAGCACAGCAAGCCTTTCACGGATTGGGATACAAAGGCAGGTCCATACCTGACTCACACATACACTGAGAACACGTTACCAGATAAAGAGGGCGACAGGTGTGCATGTTCTGAAGTTGTGTTCAGTATCCACGACCTTGGTCTTGCTTGCTTTGTGTATAATGATGTTTAAGTTCCCTTGTCATATTGTCAAGCCCAATGCAAAATGTGTACTGTAACGGCACATGCCCTTAAGATAAAAGCATAGTAAAAAAAAAACAAGGTACTGCAGATCAGTATGGATAAATGCACCAACAGTGATCTCATGAGTATGCTAACATGAGAGGGACACACAGACAGATGGTTATTGCTATTGTTATATTAAATTAATATTAATACCATTATTATTATTATTATTATTATTATTATGGGGATCAGCAGAAGAAGCTCTGAATCATTCCACAGTATTTGTGTCTTTATAACAGGGATGGAAATAAGACTCCTATACATAGCAGTTTCACCCATTCCAGGTTTTACTATGAGCTTGATTAGCCACAGTGTATAGATAACAAGCTCCGGTGTGTCTTATTAAGCTCATATTGAAACCAGGACTGGCTCAAAGTGCTGTGGAAGGGAGCCTAGTGTCCATCCCTGGACCCCGGTCAGCGTTGCTCCACAGTGGGCAGTGCAGGAGGGGCTGAGCTGGGACTCACTGGAAGGCGTAGGGCCAGTGGATGAGGTAGAGGTCCAGGTAGTCCAGTTTCAGGGCCTTGAGTGTCTTCAGCAGGGCTGGCTCTACATCCTCTGGGTGATGCATGGTGTTCCACAGCTTGGATGTCACAAAGACTTCCTCTCGCTTCACTTCCTGCAGGCAGAGAGAGAGCGAGAGAGAGAGATTGAGCGAAAGCAAGAGCGAAACAGCGGGCGAGAGAGAAAGAGAGAGACAGAGCAAGAGAAAGAGAGAGACAGAGCGAGACAGCAAAAGAGAGAGCAATAGAGCGCGTGAGAGCGACACAGCGAGAGCGAGCGAAAGCAACAGAGCACAAGAGAGTGAGAGTGAGAGAGAGAGAGCAAGAGAAAGACAGCAAGAGAGATTCATTTAAAACAGCTGCTGTGGCTACTATGAATACCCTGTCTGGTACTTTGGATGAGCTAGAGGACTGCAAAGCCAATCTGCACAAGATGACAGTTATGTTCAAATGAGATGTACTCGAACGTGCTGAAATCTGGTGTTTTCATTGGTTAAGAGTGGCTTCATGAATTCAATACTACTATTACTACTGCCGCTACTATTGCTATTATTTCAAAAAGGGGCTGATTTGAAATGTATTCTCAACGGAGGGTGTGACATAAACATTATATTACAGTGTTTCAAAAACATGGACCACTGGTGTTACAAACTCACTGCAGTACAGACTGTGTTTTGTACATTCTCTTGCTTATCTGCCCTCACCCAGCTGTCTTACTTGTTTCAGGGTCTCACCTTGTCCGGCCCCAGTTTCTCCTGAAGGGCCTCTCCGATCTCGTCTTCGTTGCCGTAGACAGCAGCGCAGTCAATGTGCCGATAGCCAGCCTCCAGAGCATACTGCACAGCCTCCTTCACCTGGAGAGACAGGGAGCCAGCACTGTGAGAACGGACAATACAGAACAGCCATCACAGTACAGCCAGCCCAGCACAGCAGTCTCAGTACAGCATTGCCATCCCAGTACAGGAGGTCATTGCCAATGCACCTTCTACCAGGAACCAAGGTTCTCACCAGACAACACAGATACAAAGATCAGTGTGCTAATCTGAAGAAAGCGGATGCTGTATAATTTACAATCCTTGCAGGATTCATTTCTGTTTTATTTACGTATGAAAGTCCTCTAGTGATGCTGAAAACCTTCAACGGAACAGCCTTATCAAAAACAGCTGCTTGCAGTTTCTTCCAGTGTCACTTCACAATGTAAGAGAGCTCAATAAAGTCATGCATCTCCTTCTAGTGAGAGTCCAGGGAAGTACACTGATACTAAACAATGCACAATAAGCATCGAGGTGTACAGTCACAGTGTACAGTAAGCACCGAGGTACAGTCACAGTGTACAGTAAGCATCGAGGTGTACAGTCACAGTGTACAGTAAGCATCGAGGTGTACAGTCACAGTGTACAGTAAGCACCGAGGTGTACAGTCACAGTGTACAGTAAGCACTGAGGTACAGTCACAGTGTACAGTAAGCATCGAGGTGTACAGTCACAGTGTACAGTAAACACTGAGGTACAGTCACAGTGTACAGTAAGCATCGAGGTGTACAGTCACAGTGTACAGTAAGCATCGAGGTGTACAGTCACAGTGTACAGTAAGCATCGAGGTGTACAGTCACAGTGTACAGTAAGCATCGAGGTGTACAGTCACAGTGTACAGTAAGCATCGAGGTGTACAGTCACAGTGTACAGTAAGCACTGAGGTGTACAGTCACAGTGTACAGTAAGCACTGAGGTGTACAGTAACAGTGTACAGTAAGCACTGAGGTGTACAGTCACAGTGTACAGTAAGCATCGAGGTGTACAGTAACAGTGTACAGTAAACACTGAGGTACAGTCACAGTGAACAGTAAGCATCGAGGTGTACAGTCACAGTGTACAGTAAGCATCGAGGTGTACAGTCACAGTGTACAGTAAGCATCGAGGTGTACAGTCACAGTGTACAGTAAGCATCGAGGTGTACAGTCACAGTGTACAGTAAGCACTGAGGTACAGTCACAGTGTACAGTAAGCATCGAGGTGTACAGTCACAGTGTACAGTAAGCACTGAGGTGTACAGTCACAGTGTACAGTAAGCACTGAGGTGTACAGTCACAGTGTACAGTAAGCACTGAGGTGTACAGTCACAGTGTACAGTAAGCACTGAGGTGTACAGTCACAGTGTACAGTAAGCACTGAGGTGTACAGTCACAGTGTACAGTAAGCACTGAGGTGTACAGTCACAGTGTACAGTAAGCACTGAGGTGTACAGTCACAGTGTACAGTAAGCATCGAGGTGTACAGTCACAGTGTACAGTAAGCACAGTCACAGTGTACAGTAAGCACAGGTGTACAGTCAGTGTACAGTAAGCACTGAGGTAGTCACAGTGTACAGTAAGCATCGAGGTGTACAGTAACAGTGTACAGTAAGCACTGAGGTACAGTCACAGTGTACAGTAAGCATCGAGGTGTACAGTAACAGTGTACAGTAAACACTGAGGTACAGTCACAGTGTACAGTAAGCATCGAGGTGTACAGTCACAGTGTACAGTAAACACTGAGGTGTACAGTCACAGTGTACAGTAAGCATCGAGGTGTACAGTCACAGTGTACAGTAAGCACTGAGGTGTACAGTCACAGTGTACAGTAAGCACTGAGGTCAGTCACAGTGTACAGTAAGCACTGAGGTGTACAGTCACAGTGTACAGTAAGCATCGAGGTGTACAGTCACAGTGTACAGTAAGCATCGAGGTGTACAGTCACAGTGTACAGTAAGCATCGAGGTGTACAGTCACAGTGTACAGTAAGCACTGAGGTATACAGTCACAGTGTACAGTAAGCACTGAGGTGTACAGTCACAGTGTACAGTAAGCACTGAGGTGTACAGTCACAGTGTACAGTAAGCACTGAGGTGTACAGTAACAGTGTACAGTAAGCACTGTCAGTGTACAGTACAGAGGTCAGTCACAGTGTACAGTAAGCACTGAGGTGTACAGTCACAGTGTACAGTAAGCATCGAGGTGTACAGTCACAGTGTACAGTAAGCATCGAGGTGTACAGTCACAGTGTACAGTAAGCATCGAGGTGTACAGTCACAGTGTACAGTAAGCACCGAGGTGTACAGTCACAGTGTACAGTAAGCACTGAGGTACAGTCAGTGTACAGTAAGCATCGAGGTGTACAGTCACAGTGTACAGTAAGCACTGAGGTACAGTCACAGTGTACAGTAAGCATCGAGGTGTACAGTCACAGTGTACAGTAAACACTGAGAGGTACAGTCACAGTGTACAGTAAGCATCGAGGTGTACAGTAACAGTGTACAGTAAACACTGAGGTACAGTCACAGTGTACAGTAAGCATCGAGGTGTACAGTCACAGTGTACAGTAAACACTGAGGTACAGTCACAGTGTACAGTAAGCATCGAGGTGTACAGTCACAGTGTACAGTAAGCATCGAGGTGTACAGTCACAGTGTACAGTAAGCACCGAGGTGTACAGTCACAGTGTACAGTAAGCACTGAGGTGTACAGTCACAGTGTACAGTAAGCACTGTACAGTCACAGTGTACAGTAAGCACAGGTGTACAGTCAGTGTACAGTAAGCACCGAGGTACAGTCACAGTGTACAGTAAGCACTGAGGTGTACAGTCACAGTGTACAGTAAGCACTGAGGTGTACAGTCACAGTGTACAGTAAGCACTGAGGTGTACAGTAACAGTGTACAGTAAGCACTGAGGTGTACAGTAACAGTGTACAGTAAGCAATGATGGAGTGTTAGTTTACAGCAGTGTTTTGTTGTTGCAAAGAAGCAGATATATTGTAATTTGGCCCCTGAATAGAGCCAAGAGGGGAGCTTTGATCTGCGGCCCACATCTGCGTTTTAATAAGAGTTTATTGTTGCCAGGCCCACTTATCAGGCTCTCCGTCAGGTTACCATGGCGCTGATGCTGAAGGGCCTGCAGCTCGAACAAAGCCACACACACTTGGCTAAATGGGGAGGCAGGAAAGGAAAACAGCATAGAGTAGAAACCTGAGGACAAAACATGCGACACGGCACTGCTGGGTTGCTTTCAGGATTACACTGCACGTAGACTTTGGGTTGGTCTTTCTCTGCAAGGAACTCTGTGAAATTACTATTATTATTATTATTATTATTATTACATCTTTTATAAAGTACTGAAATGAAAGAGATTGTTGTGTCCAATATGAAATGTGTATTGGATTGAAATGACACTCCCTTTTCAGAGCAGCGTGATCCATTCCTTGTTTTACTAGGAGTTTAATAAGACACACCTGAGATTATTACCTATACGCTGTGGGCAATCAGGCTCACATTAAGAGCCGGGGCAGTGGTGACACCTACCTTTCCAGGCTCTGCTATTGCTATAGTCTGGAGGGAGAGCCGGGGCAGTGGTGACACCTACCTTTCCAGGCTCTGCTGTTGCTATAGTCTGGAGGGAGAGCCGGGGCAGTGGTGACACCTACCTTTCCAGGCTCTGCTGTTGCTATAGTCTGGAGGGAGAGCCGGGGCAGTGGTGACACCTACCTTTCCAGGCTCTGCTGTTGCTATAGTCTGGAGGGAGAGCCGGGGCAGTGGTGACACCTACCTTTCCAGGCTCTGCTATTGCTATAGTCTGGAGGATGAGCTTGGGCAGTGGCGACACCTACCTTTCCAGGCTCTGCTGTTGCTGTAGTCTGGAGGGAGAGCCGGGGCAGTGGTGACACCTACCTTTCCAGGCTCTGCTGTTGCTATAGTCTGGAGGGACAGCCGGGGCAGTGGTGACACCTACCTTTCCAGGCTCTGCTGTTGCTATAGTCTGGAGGGAGAGGTGGGACAGTGGTGACACCTACCTTTCCAGGCTCTGCTGTTGCTATAGTCTGGAGGGAGAGCCGGGGCAGTGGTGACACCTACCTTTCCAGGCTCTGCTATTGCTATAGTCTGGAGGATGAGCCTGGGCAGTGGCGACACCTACCTTTCCAGGCTCTGCTGTTGCTGTAGTCTGGAGGGAGAGCCGGGGCAGTGGTGACACCTACCTTTCCAGGCTCTGCTATTGCTATAGTCTGGAGGGAGAGCCGGGGCAGTGGCGACACCTACCTTTCCAGGCTCTGCTGTTGCTGTAGTCTGGAGGGAGAGCCGGGGCAGTGGTGACACCTACCTTTCCAGGCTCACTCTTCCATGTTCCCAGACCAATCAGGGGCATCTTCCTCCCGGTGTTGAGAACTGCATAGTCAACCATGCCGGACGCGTCTGCCAAGATCAATACAAAGCACACATTTTCAAATCAGCAGCAGCACTCGTCTTGCAGGAGAGCCTGGTGACATGTGGCTTGAAGGTCCAGAACCCCAAGCTGTGTAGAAACTCAATCCTTCCCATTATCTGAATTGTACACAGCCTTCTGGTAGAGTGAAAACACAGCGTGTGTGGAGCGGATTCTGGTACCCGAGGAGACGAGACCCCTGCTGTGATGTACTTCATCACACCTGAATGTACTTTATCACACCTGAATGAGTTTCTTGCGATTGCGTCCATTCTGGTATGCAGGTCTGCCCGCTGCCTCCTTCTTTCAGAGAAATTGGAAATTATATTTTAGACAGAATAGTTGTTGTTCAGCTGCTTTCATTTGAAGCCAGTTTAACTGACCAACAGTCAATGCTGCTGCTGACTGCAATTGTGTGTTGGAATTAATTAAAAGAGAATTGGAATTGGGATTTGATTTTCAAAAGGAATTGGAATTGAAAAACAGGAATTAACCCCGACCCTGACTGTGTGCACTTTGGGAGGGCAAAAGGACGGAAAGCGGTTTTGTTTTTTTGGCTCAGCTTCATGACTAATAACAGGAAGAAGAAGAAAAAAAAAACGCTTTTAAAGGATTAGTCTAGATTTCCAGAAACAGGAACGAAAGAAGTGCAGAGTGTGACGCTGTGCACGTGTCACACGACTTCCCTCAGTCCTGCAGAGCTCAGCTGGTTTCCAGAGTCTCTGTTTGCACAGGACACATGTCTGCTGTGCTTACAAACACAAACTCCAAACCTTGAAGATCCTGTACAGCACAGCACCGCCCGAAAACTAACAAACCTGCTGGCTGACCTGTTTTCAAAGCATTCTTATTGTCTTTAATGATTTTAAAAAGGGGAGGGAGAGGGTTGCATGTAAAACAAAACAAACACAAAGAAAACTGCAGTATTAAAATTCCATTTCGATCATTAAAATGACATTAAATTCAAAATAATAATGTGGCTTTAAATATTAGTTTAACTACTTTTAGCACGTATATTTGACTGTGTAAGACAGTATTTCGTTTTTAATAGATCTCCCAGTCCTCAGCCTCCTGATTAACCTACCCTGACTGCCTAGATCCACTACTTAACAGCAAACCATCTAACAGCACAAGTGTTATTTCTTGGACATTACAACTAAGTAACCCCTGGTCCTAACCCTTATAAATGTGCCCCACAGTAAAAGCATAGTGAAATGCAATAAAGCACAGTGACAGTATGGTAAAGCATAGAGACAAGGGTTAAAAAGAAGAAGGTATGGTATAAAAACAAAACTATATATATATATATATATATATATATATATATATATATATATATATATATATATATATATATAAAAATGCCTATTTTACCTTTGGTAATGGTAAACCGTGGGAAAGGGATGGGAAAACTGCAAAGCCATTGTGCACAAACACTGCATGGTAAACTTTCGAAAGGAATGCATCAACACAAAGGCCCACAGTTTTATTTAGTTTTTGCTTCTTGATAACCACAATAATAATAATAATAATAATAATATAATAAATAATAATAATAATAATAAGACTCATGTAACAACAAAATATTGTACTAATATTGCACACCCACAAATCCATACCTGCACAGAGAACAATGGTATTCTGCACATATACGTAGCATTTTGACTCGAAGCTGTCTGTTATGATTCATGCAAAACTGTACTATAAATGCGCGCGCAACTTTCAATTACTGTGCAGCAATATATAGAAAGCAGCGGGGTCGCGGGTCTTTATTATCTTGTATTTACAATGGCTTTAATTCTGAGTAAGGCACCGGCCATTTAATGATAAAGTCGGAGCGCTGCCTCGTTGACCCCCTTTTTTCCCATATTATTTTGAATTATGAATGTATTTGCACTGACCTGGTGGTGTACTGTTGCTTGAAGACGCCGAGGTTTCAGGCTCGGAATGACTTATTTTTGTTGTAGAACGGATTTATTTTTGCTGATGTTTCCGTTTCCGGTTTTGTTCATCCTGTTATTGCAAAGTGAAACTGAAGTTACCAAGTTTTGGGAGTTGCTTCTGCAGGCTGTGCATCGAACTCCTGTTACGGTGATCGTGTCTGCATAGCCTCACTGTCATCACATTAACCTGTTGATTCAGTAAAGGTTTTCCATTGGTTGAATTTGAAAGGATTTTGGAATTCGCCTGCTCTTTTGGTTGTTAGCAGCTTATTGATCCCAGAATCTCATCAAGCAGCTTCCTGAAGGATCCCAGAGTGTCAGCTTCAACAGCATTACTGGGGAGTTGGTTCCAGACTCACAATTCTCTGTATAAAGAAATACCTCCATTTTCTGTTTTGAATGCCCCTTTCTTTATTTATCTAATCTCCATTTGTGAACCCTGGTCCTTGTTTCATTTTTCAGGTCTAAGAAGTCCCTTGGGTCGACATTGTTAGAATTTTGAATCAAGACTGAACAGATTCGATTCTTTTAGCCTGTCTGCATATGACATGCCTTTTAAACCTGGAATAATTCTGGTTGCTCTTCTTTGCACTCTTTCTAGAGCAGCAATATCCTTTTTGTAGCGAGGTGACCAGAACTGAACACAACATTCCAGATGAGGTCTTATTAATGCATTGTACAGTTTTAACATTACTTCCCTTGATTTAAATTCAACACTTTTCACAATGTATCCCAGCATCTTCTTGGCCTTTTTATAGCTTCCCCACATTGTTTAGATGAAGACATTTCTGAGTCAACATAAACTCCTAAGTCTTTTTCATAGATTCCTGCTTCAATTTCACTATCTCCCATGTGGTATTTATAAAACACATTTTTATTTCCTCTGTGACACTTCTCTCTATTAAATGTCATTTGCCCAGTTCTGAATCTTGTCTAAATCATTTTGAATGACCCTTGCTGCTGTAACTGTGTTTGCCACTCCTCCTATTTTTGTGTGGTCTGCGATTTTAACAAGTTTGCTTACTATACCAGAATCTAAATCATTAATGTAGATTATTCAGGTTTATAATAGAGGCTTATAGTTACCTGGTTCGGTTTTGTCTCCCTTTCTGTGGATCGGTATTACGTTTGCAATTCTCCAGTCTGTTGGTATAACCCCTGTGTCATGAAACTGTTGCAATAGCCAGTTATTCAATCATTAATAGTAATTAAGTAATTCATACTGTTAAGAGGTTTACCTGAAGCGTCCTTGCGCAATTACTTCGCATTTGAAACTGTGGTCTCGTTCCCTTTACAATAAATATAGTTTATTGTTGACATTGTATTGTCATAGTTTGACCTTCTGCACAGTCAACGTTATTACAAAGCAAGCCTTGTTCACATATTAAAAGTATGAGTTTTATAACTTTTTTAACGTGATCGGGATATGCACCCCCCCCCCCCCCCCCCCCCCCCCCCCCCCCCCCCCACACACACACACACACACACACACACACACACACACATACACACACACATATAGATATATATATATATATATATATATATATATATATATATATATATATAATATTATATATATATTATATATATTATATATAATCAAAATCGAGAAAAAAAAAAGTACTAGACTGGTCTAAGCTGGGATTTCCGGCTAAAGAAAAAAGTACTAGCATGTCGTCTAGTCTGTTTTTGTTACACGTTTAGGTTCTAACTTTACTCCTACCGTTTCGTCGCGCTATAATTTCAAAGCAAGATTGAAATGAGGTGCAAAGCATCGCGATAAGCGTGGCACGTATAAAAGCACCCAACACTCTCGCTTGTGAGTGAGAACCGCTTCGCCCTTCTTCTGAGCGAGAGAGATACAGTGAGTGGCGTTGTATGGCTTTAGTGAATGATTGATAACATTGTTATTTTTTATTTCGCAGGCTTGATACCGGTCACTGTGCTTTGAATAAAGAGGCGTGTCATTTTCAGATAATAATAATTGCATTTTGAATAAATGTTACTTGGCTGCAACTGGCGGCCGTTTTCAAGTTTAAAAACTAAATACAGCTTAGAACAAGGATCCTGAATTTTTAAAGGTATGTGATAATGTTACGTATTAAGTTTGAGATAGAAAAACGAGAAAATGAAGTAAATACGGCTCTCTCATCAGTCGCTTTTTCTCTTCTTATCTGTAGTCGAATATCGTTTTGTATGCTGTATTAAAATATATTGTTTAACAGTTGCATTATATTTATTTAAACGATTTTGTTTTGCGAGTTTACAGTGTAGCTGGCATTTAATAACCAAGTTACAGCGACGGGTCCCGTATTGTACCATTGTATTGTCGGTTTAGTTTTACAATTAATCCTGATCATGTGGCCTGATAAAGTAATGGCTTCAAACACTGACCCGAATGGGAGTTTTATAAACGTGGAGAGTCTGTGTTACAATAACTTGACAACAAAGAGGTTTCGTTAACAAAACCGTTTTCACGAAACTATAGGCTACAGTATTCCGTTCACCGTTTTTTTGGCGCAGAGAATGGGTGAAACTGCGCAACACCGTCTCGTTCCCTCTCGCTCCTCATCAGTTAATTGCAGGATTTGCTTTTTATTTTGCTATGCATGCCAATTGCCTGGAGAAACCCGACTCGTGCAGCGGGATTAGTTAAGGATTATACAAATACATATAGTACGTCCTTCACTTGTATTTTTTCATGTTCAGGTCTGCAGTTTACAGCGCAAATTAATCGAAATGAATTGTGCAGTGCACTAATTATACAACCCCCCGCCCCCTTGCAGTTTAGACCCGTCACGCAAGTTCAGTGTCTTATCCAAGGTCATTAGTGACAGTTGCACTTTGGACTCGGGCGTGCACAGATGTCTCTTAGGTATTTATTACATTTGGCTATAAGTTAATAAACCACCTTGCGTTGTATTCACAGCGCATTTACCGCCCTGCAAAGTTGCACCAGTTAACTATCTTCAGCAGTGGTGCAATCACACAGCAGGGCAGTGGTAAATGGTGTTTGAGGCCCCTAGCTATCAACCCCAACAACATTGGCTTTCTGATTTTTAAAGCCTTGGTTACCAGCCCTAAAAGCCACATCTACTCTATCTGTATTGCATCGACACCACCCAGCATTTGCGTGTAGGTTTTGCCAGTGACTTACTGTGAAGTTTACACCAAATCAAGGAAATGACATGGTGTGTAAAACATCAGTGATATTGTTACTGTACACAGGCTGCTGGCTCTCGAATTTGACTTCTGCTTTTAAGCTGTCTTTGTTTAAATAATTGCAGGGATACGTGAATAAATCAAACACCTCTAAGTGAAATCTCTGGGTCAGTCCTAACCCTGAATTAATATTTGCGCTGTGGTAGCAGTATTTAAATGCACTACTGTTTTCAGATTAATTGAACACGCAGACTGTCGGCTGTCCCTGGATTGCAGAGTAATTGGGGACTAATCTATTTAAATTTCTCGCAGGCTTTTTCAACATGTCTGCCGGTAACGCTCGGATAGGAAAACCAGCTCCTGACTTCAAGGCCACTGCTGTGATGCCTGATGGCCAGTTCAAGGAAATCAGCCTGTCGGACTACAGAGGTAAGGCCCCTGGGGCAGTCAGGGGGTGTGTCGGACCCGTATAGAAGTGGTTAAAGCACTCGTAAGTGAAGTTGTGCTATATTCTGTGTACAGGCAAATGAGCAACCACTGCAAATTGCATGCTTCAGGTCCTGACCACTGGCATCCAGTTGCTAGGAAATAGGCTGGTGTGTATTTGAGCCCAGCAGTGCCCACCTTAAGGCTGCAGTGCTTACCCAGGCCCTCTATCTCTGTGTATCATCCCTAATTAGAAATACAAAAAGGAACTAGTCCAATTCCCATTCAATAAGCTGGTCAGGGAAGTGTTTTAAGTGCTCGCTGTGAAGTATGTGGTGATGTTCTTCAATGGGGAGTGTTGTGTGCTTGCAGGGAAGTACGTGGTGTTCTTTTTCTACCCGTTGGACTTCACCTTCGTCTGCCCCACCGAGATCATTGCCTTCAGCGACGGCGCAGAGGACTTCAAGAAGATCAACTGCGAGGTGATCGGAGCCTCGGTGGACTCGCACTTCTGTCACCTGGCGTGGTACGTACCGCTGTCCAGGGATGAGATAATGAGGGATGCAGTCAGTATTCAAGTCTGGGAGAATCGTTTGTTTACAGGCTGTTTGGCCCATCTGCTCTCCTAGTTTCTCAAAACGTTATTGAGTCTGATCATAAAAGGTGCCATTGATTCAGTATGGATGACCGTGTGGCTGGGTAAGACATTCTGTGCCCTCGTCGCTGTGTGTAAAGAAGTAGGGATTGTCAGTGCTGGATGCCTCTGCTTTTTCCTTTCAGGATCAACACTCCCAGGAAGCAGGGTGGCCTGGGCCACATGAAGATCCCGCTTGTGTCTGACACACGGCGCTCCATCTCTCAGGACTACGGCGTGCTGAAGGAGGACGAGGGCATCGCTTACAGGTCAGGAGGATGGCGTTTGGGCTCCACGCAGGGATTTGCTGCATTAGCTGCTTTCAGCTAGAGTCCAGCCAGTAAACCGGTGCCACCTCATTTAGGAGTTCTACCATCTAGGGAGAAATTGCATTGCAACACCCGTGCCCAGCCATGTGGAATTAAGCCCAAGCTGTGCATCTTGTTTGCAGGGTGGATGTTCAGGTTGAAAGCTGTATGTGTTCACTCCATGCCTAGTGTTCCACAGCACTTTGTCTGCAAGCCTGTTTTTTATGCTAGAACCTGGAAACAGTTTAAAACTAGGTTATGTGGGCTGGTGGTTGGTTCAGAAAGATTTACCCGCATGCCACCTCCGTCCTGTAGCCTCTCCTGAATGGGACAGACCTGTCTTGTTCTACAACAAAGCCTGTGAACTTGCTTCCATCTCCCTCCCTCCAGAGGCCTATTCATCATCGATGACAAGGGAATCCTGCGGCAGATCACCATCAACGACCTTCCCGTGGGCCGCTCTGTGGAGGAGACCCTGAGGCTGGTGCAGGCCTTTCAGTTCACAGACAAGCACGGAGAGGGTAAGCCTGATCATGCCTGGACACCGGGGCTTTGCACAGGCTATCACCCTGCTTAACTGAACCTCACTGTCAAAGGAGGGCAGGTTATTCTAACATGCGCTCCAGACTGATCCCACACCTTTTTAGACAGTTATAAACAGTGTCTTCAAGGCAGGAATGGAAATGGACTGCTATTGCGTAGCATTTTGGTAAGACACTCCTGAGTTTAGTTAGTGTAAACTGTGGCAAATCAAGCTCGTAGTAAAACCTTGAGCGAGTGAAACGGGAGTCTTATTTCCACCCCTGTTAAAGGTAGCAGAAATGTTTTAATGTAATCTTTTGAGTAGGGCCCAAACCAGTAGTACACAACTAAGCCTGTGTTTTCTTCCTCTTTCAGTGTGCCCCGCAGGATGGAAACCCGGCAGTGACACCATCAAGCCCGACGTCAAGGAAAGCAAAGGCTTCTTCTCCAAGCAGTAGCAAGCATGATTGAGTCTGCTCACTGCGCTAGTTCAAACGTCTAAAGCACCTGGAGATTTTTAGAGTAGATGTGTGCCTGGAAGAAGAAAGTGACCTATTTTGTATTTGTTACTGTAAAGAGTAGAAAGAGCACAGAGTCTCTTTGATGTTGCAGTGTCGGTTGGTTGTCATAGCGACGCTTGTAGTCTGCCATTTTGTGCTTGAATGGCATCTGTTTGTGTCTCTTGAAGAGAGCGGTGTGTTTGAACTCTCACAGCTGCCCCCACCTCCTCAGCAATCTTTGTAGGCAAAAACATCTGATCTAAATAAAGTGGTATGTATTGCTGTCTTGTTGTCTGTGTTATTTATATGGGTGTTGCTGTTGTACCAATGTTCTTTATCTCCTGTATCTGTGGCACCAGGCATGGGAAGGGTAAATCCCTTTAGTGACTGTTCAGAGCTGATACATTTTCTGGTTTTCAACATTCAATTTAAAAACAAATCGTACATTTCCAAGGAGAGCTATCCAATCCACAACAGAGCACCTCTGCCTGCCTCTGTTTACTGCTGCTTTGATCCTGAGTCAGTGAAATCCACCCCATATCATACACCTCACCCTATACTCTAGGAATAAAGTAACTAAACATTGTCCTTCTTATTGTTGTGTTAGTGCTGCAGTTTGATACTATGTCAAACTGAGAAGTGGGGTTGGAACAGTTTGACAGAGGCAATTACAAGAAAGCAATATTTATGACTTTTCATAAATGCTCTTTTTAAGAGTTAAAACGGAATTTGTATTTTACTTTTTTTAAATCTAAAGGTATTGATACGTACAGTGTTTTATATGTATTATTACAACGCGCCCCCGTGTGGTTACATATTGTATAAATTATATATAGTGTGTGTATATATTAAAAAAAAAAAACACACACACTTTTTGCACTTCTCAATCTACGCCTCTATCCACAGTACCTCAAACTTTACTGTACAGACTAGATATTAATCACCAATATCCTCCTCCTGTGTGCTAAATATATATATTTTAAAAAGTCAGCAGCGTTCGAGAAAGGGAATTCACAGAGCTCGAGCTCGTGTGCGTTTGCTCGCGCTTTCGCTCGAGCGCCTCTTTTTTTTTGAAGATTTTCATTTTTCCGTCATAAATTATAGTTTCGCGTTTTATTGTAAGAAAACAGGAAAACAGGAAAACAGGAATCCCAAATCTCTGACATCTTGTGGCTACAGATTTGAGCTACAGATTTTTTTTTATTATTATTTTTTTGTTTGTTAAAGATCTGTTTTTATGGCTGTGTTTGTTCTAATTTACCTCGGTGTTTTAACCGTGTAGAAAGTATTATTTTTGTTTGTTTGTTTTGTCTGAATTAAGATTTCATAATGGCAACTGCCCAGAAATTAAGAAGTCATGCGAAACAAGCTACATCTCAGGTAGGTAAGGTTACAGGACTTTGGTTTTAATAATAATAATGTTCTACATGCGATGTGTGTAGCGAAACGCCATTGAAAACCCGTTATATAATAATAATAATAATAATAATAATAATAATAATAATAATATATTTCTTTCATCCTCCGGTTTAAGGAGGGTGAATTTGTAAACGATGTTGTTGTGTTTTATATTTTGGATATATCGGCTGGTATCAGTATTATTTGCTACTGTTTGTTTTTTGTTTTTTTTTAAACTACTGTATAACACTGTAGCATAACTACGAGCTGGATAAAAGCAGGCTTGTGGAAATTGCTTCAGGGGAACGACAAACGTGGCCAGTTTATCTATAGAACATGACAAATGTATAAGATTTATGTCAGTTATTTTTTACTAGAGATGCTTTGGTTCATACAATACTACAATTTATTCTGTTATCAAGAATAGCTAAATGACAATGAACTTCAAAAACCGCTGTATTTGGGACACCAGCAATCTTCTTGAACTAAGATACTGCAATACGCTTCAGTTCCGCTTTGCAGCATTATTACAGTCAATTATATCAATGAGGGTCACCATGTCGCGTATCTGTGAATACAATAATACAGTCGGGTCACAGACTACTTACAAAGAAAGAATTACTGTCTACTACACTGTTTTTTTTTTTTTTTTATTCATTTATTTGTTGTTATTGTAAATGCATGTGAACTCCATACCCCCCTAGTGGACTGGTCTGTTTCCGAATGAGATTAAAACCCAACAGCAGTCTCTGGTTTTCGTGAAGAGAATGATGGCAGTTGCTGTGTCTTCTATCACCTACCTGCGAGGCATATTCCCCGAAGATGCCTACAGAAACCAATACCTGGAAGGTAGGCGAGACTTGCTTTTACACTGAGGTGCCGGATTTCTCATGCTTTGAGTTTAACTATTTAAAACCACAAACTAGGAAAACAAAACAAAAGACCATTCATTAGGACCGAAATTATTGATTGAGTTCAAAATAACTATGCTAAATTGTGGTTTGATCAGAAAATCTAAGATGAGGATCAATAAAAACATCAGGGCAACATATTTCAGTAATTAAAAAAAAAAGCAATTGAGGTTGGCTCATATACACATAACATTAATACAGGAACTTGAATTGTAATTTTAAAGACATTCTTGATCAAATATTAGCCTTTTATTTCAGATTTGTGCATTAAAGTTTTAAGAGAAGACAGTACCTGTCTTGGAGCATCAAAAGTTGTGAAATGGTACGTTTCAAGGCTTTTCCATCGGATATGTATTAACTAAGACAGCCCTGCATTGAGGTCACATGTGTTATGAATACACACAGCTATGTTATGAACCACTTTGTTTTAAAATAGAATTTTAAATGTTGTTACATGCTTGTGCAAAATCTGTTTTAATAGTACAAAACCTGTGATTATTTTCAGGATGACGGGTTGTTTTGATGCTTTAGAAAAAGGATATGTAAGTGTTTTTGTTGAGTTTGGTTTAGATAGTATATTTCTAACAGTTCTGTATATAACATTTAACTGTTTCTTGTATTGTTTTCTCAACAGTTACAACTAGTGTTCATTGGTGTAAGTATAGAATACAAATAAAACAGGACAACCACAGTAAATTAGCTGTAGTGGATGCAAGTTATTTTTATTCATGAATAATTTGACAGTGATTTGTTTTTCTTCTGATCTTTTTAGTCGATATTTTTTTACAGTGCAGCAGTCTAACATACCGACTTTAGGAAGCACAGCTCATTGTTATTGCAAGGGGGTTATGAAATTAAAACATCACATTAAAAAAATGTTTTTTGTTATATTACAGATCTGCTTCAGCAATTAACATGTAGTCTAGGCAGTTAGAAAAACGATAAAATGGGATTTATCCAGTTAAGTGTGAAGAATAGAGGTCAGATCTTGTATGTTCCAGGTTATCTGATCACTCCCTGATTCCCCCTGAAACATGATCTGCAGCTCTTGTGATTGTAATAGTTTCACCTTTTTATACACATATACAGGTACACACAAATCCAGCTGACCCAAATGTAAGTTTTTAATAATTAGATTTTCTTTATCTGATTTATTGTTTTGCTTAAACATGTTTATTTGAAAAGTATTACTAGCGAAATGATGTAACTTATGATTAGGTGTTTGCTTTTTATTTGCTATTGAAGAACAGGTGGTTACATTTTGCATAAAAAATAGGTTCTTTATAAATGTACTTTTTTCTGAATAATAATTACAAAAAATGCCCTGGAACTTAACTGGCTTTTTTTTCTTTTCTTTTTTTTTTAAATTTAGTTGTTGCCAATGATTTTACCCCATTTTTCTCCCCAATTTAGAATTGCCAATTGTGTTACTAATCTTTGTTTACTGCTGCAACCCCCTGGTGACTCGGGAAACAGCCTCTGACACACACGTCCTCTGAAACGTGTCCCTGCCATGCTGTCTTTCTTTGCACTGCGGATCCACAGCGAAGCCATCAGACCTGTAGTGCCGGAGGACAACACAGATCTGAATGGCTCCACTGCAGACCCACAGGCAACCTTTCAGCCACAGGAGTTGCTGCTGCATGGTGAACCGTGGATTGCCCTGCCGACCTAAACCTGCCTATTGTGCCAATTGTGCACCGTCCCCTGGGAATCCCGGGAACTTAGCTGGCTTTAATGTTTTTTCCATTTTCTTTTTTCATTCTGTCAGAGCATAATTGAGTCTTATCAGTTCAAGTTCAGATACACCCCAGATGGTCCACAACTGGATATACTGAGGTAATGTTTACGTCAGTAGATTTGATAGACCTGCCTTATACATTTTAAAAGTTTTTACACTTTGAGTTTTTTTTTTCAAAATATTTCTATAGCAATTGATCTTTTATTTACAATGGGCCCACTTTTAGAAAATATACATATTATTCAGTTTGCCTAAGAAAATATTAATCTGAAAACACAGCAACTACTTTACATCTAAATAAAGAATTTAGTAAACAGTGTTTACTATTAGTATAAAGATAATCACACAATTTTATGATTGGACTTTAAAGGAAAATCCCCCCTTTTTTTCTAGCAACAAGAACGTTGAATTGAAGCTAACCATGAAGGACACGAAGAAAGCATCAGTCCTCCTCATCCGAAAACTTTTTCTCCTCATGCAGAATCTGGACACTCTTCCGAATGATGTTTCTCTTACAATCAAACTCTACTACTATGATGATGGTAAAATACAAACCCCTAGTTACAGCCATCAACGACTAATACATTTTTTGGATTTTGTGACTTTTTTATATAGAAAATTAAATACAATTCATGCACCTCAATTGAAATGGTAAAACTTTAAAGGAAAATGTTCATTGAACTTCTATTGAGCAGTACAACTTAAAGCATGCATGTCTTAAAACTTTCCAGTGCTTTCAGAGAGCGACAGAAACGTTTATTTCAACTTGAAATTGAGAACCTTACCACCAATACTTTTTTGTGCCACTATGGGGCAGCCTTGAAGCTTGTTAATTTGCTGTTCAGTGCTGAGATTACAGGGATTCAGATGGTGGACATAAACAGACATTCCAACTGCGATGCTAATTGGATTCAATTTAGGAGTTTCATCCACATTAATGGAGTTAAAAGTAGAATAGTAATTAGGAAAAAGAACATTATAGTACAGATTCCTGCTTGCTTTTGAATGTCTGAGTTGGATATCCTCTCAATTATATTACATGTTAATATCTAATTTAATAGGTATTTATTAAGTACTGTTAAAGCCCAGAGTCTTAATTCTGATCAGAGTTTTCCTTTCGTTTGGATTGGAAATGCTTGTTTGAAATATGCTGCTGTTATTCTTGGCGTGTTTGTCTTTCACAGTGACCCCAACAGACTACCAGCCTCCTGGGTTCAAGGAAGGAGAGTGCGACAGCTTGTGGTTTGAAGGGACGGCTGTCCATATCAAAGTGGGAGAGCTGAAGAGTGGCTTCCACGTTATGAAGGTGCAGGTTACTGCGGATCAAGAGAAAGTCGAGCGAATGCAAAGAGAGAACGCTTTGAAGGAAGACACTGGCGGTTCAGAAAAAAGAAAGGAAGAAGAACAAAAATACAAACACAAAAAAGCTGCTTTGAAATAACTAAACAAGCAATTTGACCCATATCCACTAGAGGGCATATGACTACTAACACCTGCTTATAGACAGAGCCTGTCGATAATGCGTACTTATTACTTCCAGTTGTCATAGTACCCATAACTATTTGTTGTTAGGACACTGAAATGTGTCTTTGATACTGCTGTAAAGAAAATTAATATTGTTTTTTATCTGTTACACGCAGAAAGCATTAATTTACAAACAGGCATTAAATTGCAATGAATTGAATTGAGTAGCTCTGCTCAAATCAACAGACATGTACAGAAGTACAGGCTTGTGTTCAATTTTGTTGCTAATAAAACACTGAGATTTTAAACAAGGCTTAAGTGTTTTCAAACATTCTTTCACCTTTTCTATATCCACATGAAAGGATGATAGCATTTTAAGCAGTCAGGAGTTTCATCCAATATTTATTTATTCATTTATCCAGGAGATTTACCCATTGAGACGAGGCCTCATTTTTAAGGGGGTCCTGGAAAACAGTAAAAGAACAACAGCAAAGTACAAACTTAATCAGCAACATATAGAGATAGAATAATTACGACATATCTATTTTTTAATGTGGACTGAACGTGTACAAAATCCCTTGTGAACATCCACAAAGCCATAGAAGTACAAGTGTAACCAAAAGAGTAAGTACATCAGATTGTTAATAGAGAACAAATACATGCAGCTGGGATGTAAACATGATGAGGGGATGAATTGTAACCTCATTCCATTCTTGAGCTCAGTTACAGAGTGCTCCATTTTGGAGACTTTGTGATTTTTGGAACATTTAAAAAGTGGATGCTGCTGTAAGCAATACACATGCTAAAGTAAGCATTAATATACAGGAACCCTTGTAAAAGATTGTATAGTTAAAGAAAGCATGTAAGATAACACAACACCTAGACAGGATATATCTCTAGACTAGCAGAATGACATCAACTATATTAAACACACTGCACACTTCTGCCCCATTATATAAATATCTACTACCACCTAGCAGCTATTGGATAGACTTAATGAGCTAGACCACAGAGTAAAGTTTGACATGTAGGTTCCTTACTGGACTGTAAGAGAGAAGTAGTGCTGTTTAATTTTCTGTTTCAGCCCAGGTTAGCACTGATAAAGAGAACAGTACAGTTAGGTCTGCACATGCTCCAAAACTGTGTTTCTAATGCCTTTTACTGTCCTGTGCTGTCTTTATATATATATATATATATATATATATATATATATATATATATATATAAATAGTATACATAGTATTATGTTAAGATCCAATAAGATCCAAATGGAAACTATAATAAGATCCAAAATGGAAAATTTCCTATAAGGTAACAATATCCTGGGACACACTTTACAATGCATTAGTAAGAGCTCCTCTAGAATATTGTGATCAGTTCTGGTCACCTCTCTACAAAAAGGATATTGCTGCTGTAGAAAGAGTGCAAAAAGGAGAGACCAGAATTATTCCGGGATTAAAAGGCATGTCATATGCAGACAGGCTTAAATAATAGAATCTATTCAGTCTTAAATAAAGAAGACTATGTGGCAATCTGATTCAAGCATTCAAAATCCTAAAAGGTATTGACAGTGTGGACCCAAAGGGACTTTTTTGACCTGAAAAAAGAAACAAGGACCAGGGGTCACAAGTGGAGATTAGATAAAGGGGCATTCAGAACAGAAAATAGGAGGCACTTTTTTTATACAGATAATTGTGAGGGTCTGGAACCGACTCCCCAGTAATGTTGTTGAAGCTGACACCCTGGGATCCTTCAAGACGCTGCTTGATGAGATTTTGGGATCAATATGCTGCTAACAACCAAACCAGCAAGATGGGCCAAATGGCTTCCTCTCGTTTGTAACCTCTCTTAGGTTCTTATGAATACAGCTTGTATTGTTTAAATGTGCTCATAATAGAAACTGTTTTCTCTTGCCGCTGCTGTTGAAAATCCCCCAGCGTTTCAACATGGGGATTTCCATTAGGAAACAATGCAGGGTCTTTCCAAGCTTGGAAAGTCCCTGGCTTCAGTTCAAGTGTGATGAAGGCGGAGATAATATTCCAGCAATTACAACAACAAAAGGTTATATTTATTTAAAGATTTGTTTTATTTTATTGTTTGTTTTTTCAGTTTTTTCCATTAACAAATAAATCTGCAGACAGGTGAAACATGTCCACTGGTGATATTTCCGATGAAGACCACGGTGTGATTCGTTAATGTCAAGTAGTATTGGGTTTGACCTTTTCATTGCGTGTCACAAACCCTCTTTTTACCTGGTCATTTTGCCTGGCCATTTTACCTGGTTATTTTGTCTGGCTATTTTGCCAGGTCATTTTGCCTGGTTATTTTGCCCGGTCATTTTGCCTGGTTATTTTGCCTGGTTATTTTGCCTGGTTATTTTGCCTGGTCTTTTTGCCTGGTTATTTTGCCAGGTCATTTTGCCTGGTTATTTTGCCTGGTCTTTTTGCCTGGTTATTTTGCCTGGTCTTTTTGCCTGGTTATTTTGCCTGGTCATTTTGCCTGGTTATTTTGCCTGGTTATTTTGCCAGGTCATTTTGCCTGGTTATTTTGCAGTTTTCCTCATGGTTCCACTTTGTATTTGTCATAGTTTACAGTGTTTTATTATGCTTTTAATGCTTTACTGTACCACACCCCTCTATGCTTTATGTTTTATAATACTTTTCCTATAGCTTTGAGTCTAGCTGCTACATTGAATCTTTCACTAAAGGCCAAATGAAAAAAAAAAGCAACATGATTTGCACACTGATGAAATGCAGTGAAACAACAAAATTGGGTTCTGTTTGGGATACAAATTTAATTCTTAACAGGTATCTACATCAGAAAGCCTGTTTCACCCTCAAACATTAACACCAATAGTCACTGTGTGAAATCATTCCATTGAAAGTGTAGTGCAGTGTACTCAAGACTTTCATTAATTTAAACATGACAGAGGCTACTTCATTATTATATCTGTATATTTTATAAAGGCTTTGCTTCAAGGTTTTTCATTTGAAGTTGTGAGATACATTTGGGTCTGCTCTTGTTGCTAGCAGGTTTTAAAACCACATCCTTGCATGTGGAGCGATTTCAATCACATCATTGGGTGTTCACTATCTTTGCCCTGTGACTCAAAGTCATGATTAAAGACATTCTGTACTACAGGTAACGTCTAATGAAAAGTTTTAGCTTATTATTCAATGTTTTTTTTTTTTTTTCTGCGTTTCAATTTGAGATGATTCAGCTGGCTGATGTACATTTAAACCCGTGGTGGTGTGGCATTTACACTAATCAAGGGGCTCGCAGGCTGTCCCAGCTGTGCAAAAGGAAGTTCTCAAATTACAAAGCCTTTCGTTTGTCATCTGCGCCAGTTATGCAAAAAAAGCAAAATGATCTTCATTATGTTTGTATGTTTCCTCTGAGGCGCATGTCAGCCGCTTACCGCCGGGTGCAATTTAAATAAGACTTCAGATTACAGCGATGGCTCCGAGGGCATCAG
Organism: Polyodon spathula; assembly: GCF_017654505.1. Classification (NCBI taxonomy): domain Eukaryota; kingdom Metazoa; phylum Chordata; class Actinopteri; order Acipenseriformes; family Polyodontidae; genus Polyodon; species Polyodon spathula. The sequence continues at coordinate 1,611,816 of NC_054547.1, read as the reverse complement.
ATTAAAAAAAACAAAACAAAACAAAAAAACAGCTATCTGAAACAAAAAAAGGATGATTTGTGTGTAGCATATTTTGAACAGCTGATTTGGTGGGTTAATGCTTAACTTCGCATTTTAAAATGTTTGCTGCGGTAATCCATAGTAATGGTGTAGTAAAGAGTAATAATGCATGTTGAAACCTTGGTAAAAATGCACTCAATCGTGTTAAAGCAGAGATCAATGATCTGAGCACTGTAGGGCATTGAGAAAGCATTGTGAAATGCAGCAATAACCTTTTGGTAGACTTGTTTTCTTTTGTTTTTGTTTTTTTCTGCATCTGCTTGTATTGCAATAAATTACGAGAGAGAAAAGAGCCAGATGGCATGTACTGTGAGCTGTTTCTTTATCAGTCGCTGAAGTGAAACGCAACAGGAACCTGACTCTGTGTTCAGTTGCTGTGGGGACGAGACGCGTGTGCCGGTGATCTGGACAGCTCCGCGAAACCTGCTACGCGTGTTAAACACACGAATTCACAGGAACAGCTCGTTTTCAACACTAACAATGCCAGTCATCACAATGGTCGTTTATTGCATTTGTTTCCTGCCTTGCAACAAAATATCTCTGTCATGTCTTTATATCTATCAATAGGGCTTAAGAAAAAACTTGAAACTTTAAAACTGCTCCCAGCAACCAGTTAACTAACCCTCGCTGGAGTTAGCTGTACTGGTATTGTTCTGGATTTGAAATCTGCATGGTTTATATGGACAGCCACTCGGTTTATCTCCGATGCACGGCTTGCTCAGCCTCTGCCTGTGCCGCTACTGTACTCTTCAGTCTGCAGTGGGTGCTGGTGGACCCTCGCTCAATTTATCCTCACTAAGAGCACCGTGCATATTAACACTAATGACTCCACATTTCTTTGTCCTGTTTAAAAACGTGCCATTGTATTAAATACGCACGCTCCTTGTAATACAGCAGGGTAGTATCCTATATATATACTGATTAAACCGACCCCCAAATAAAGTTGTGTACCCAAAAAGTTGAATTTGGAGCATCTTAAATTGAAAATGCATACGATTGTATTTAATTGTCAGTGTGGTAAAAAAAATAAAAAAATAAAAAAGCACGTTTAAATAATTGTACAGTTTATTTAATCGTGGCAACGAGTAAAGCAACGTGAAAACCATGTGCTATCTATCTATCTATCTATCTATCTATCTATCTATCTATCTATCTATCTATCTATCTATCTATCTATCTATCAATACACACACACACACACACACACACACACACACACACACACACACACACACATACACATATATATATATATATATATATATATATATATATATAGAGAGAGAGAGAGAGAGAGAGAGAGAGAGAGAGAGAGAGAGAGAGAGAGAGAGAGAGAAACAAGCAAGCGCTCTTATAATGATATTCCATAACATTGTGTATAATGTCAAAAATAAATACAATTCAATCAAGATAATGTATAGAGTTTATCATATGGTCTCAAATATTTGCCACATTTACTGTGATGTATAAAGAAAACACTTCTGCTGTTGCATACAATGTTCAATATAGAAAACAATACAAAAGGCAACCTTTTTATTGAATCTATTTTATTAAAAGTGATACAGCTTTCTGTATTCCTCTGTGAAGAACACTGTTGGAAATGCTAAATACAGCAGGGAGATTACACCTAAACATGCATGGTACCAAAACAAAAAATAAATAAAATAAACAAAAACGTAAATGAACAAAAACTAATAATCTGAAATATTTTGATGCCTTCTCTTTTCTTGGTTAAATGACCCTTTTCCACTTTTTTTCTAAACTGAAGGCAATGAAATAAAAAGGTCTGACAGCCAATCGGATCGCTCTGTTCTTCAAACCCGCCCCCTCCAGTAGAATATATGAGACAGGATTCCCTGCTCGCAGTTTGCAGGAAGAGCTGAGCGGTGAGTGTTGCAGGTAGAATGGCGTGCCTCGTTTATCTGTTTTCTTTATGTTTGTTATCTTATCGATTAGTACATATGAATCCAAGACTGGTAAGAAGACGTCTTGCTGAAATATTTCATTTTTTGTAAGTGAAATCTAGAACACGGTTTTTGTTTCATGTGAGTAACAAGGAGCGAGAATAAAAGTATGGGAATGTATTATCAGACATATGACGTGGTGTGGCTCTATTATTTGATATTTTAACAAACTTATTGAAATATCTTTCGTATGATTATTTTTGTATGTAATTCTTCTGATTTACCAGTAACTTCTATTCTAATCATTTTAATATACAAACTATTTTATTTGAAACTGTGGTAGTAAAATAAAGTTATATTACACAATAATTTGGTAGAATATTCTTTAAAAAATTGAAAATGATTTACAAGGGAATCCTTTTAGGGTTGTGTTCAGTAAAAAGAAAAAACGAGGTCACTGTCTGACTGCTATTCAACTCTGTTCTATACATGGCTGGTCAAAATTTCTGTTAACATTTGTTAATTTGAAAATCTGATGACTTGTCTCCATAGAAATGAAGCTGTTCACAAAGCCTGATTCAGGGATGGAAATAAGACTCCCATTGCATAGCAGTTTACTCCATTCCTGGTTTTACAATTAGTTATTAAGACACACTTGGGCCTGCTACACACTGTGGCTAATCAAGCTTGTAGTAAAACCTGGAATGGATGAAACTGCTATGGAATAGGAATCTTATTTCCATCCCTGCTCATTAACTCTAATCTTGGACTATCTTTCCTGGTTTAACATTAGGGTCTGTGAACCCTTAGGGAAGGGTTTCATTAAGATGTGTGAAAGGGGATGAAAACCTGCTGCTGTGGAGAATTATTTTGGAAATGTGTGTACCTGCATGCAGTTAAGTTGGATTATGCTTGTATGTGTATCAATAAAAGTGACAATAAATTGTTTACCTTATTGAAGTGTGTTTCCAACTCTCTCCAAAAAAGAACTTGTCTCTAATAGCATGTTGCTATCCTGTGTGTAAGAGTATTCTAATTGTAAAAAGTGTGTGACTGCCAGGAGTCCGTTCCTTGGAGGGTATGCCAGTGCCTGGCATTGCTACAGCCTTTCATAGTGGACCACCATCACAAAGCGATTTACTGAAAAAAATTAAAACTTGGCAGGAACAAAAACCAGGAATGGATTACCATTCACGGACCAGGTTTGGGTACCACTCTAAATGTCAGGGTATTTCCAAGGGGCGTGGCTTGTATGATAGTTTTTACAAAGACCTTGCTTGATCCTGTTCATTCTGTGCCTCACCACTGAAGGAACACTGCAGATCGTTTTCTAAAACACTCATGATGCCAGCTCTACCAAACATGTTCTTTCCGGTAAGTCTTTTAAGTAGATGCCTTCTATGAAACAAGCAGTTTAAGATCATTTTATACATTTATAGACCATATGAGAGCTTACATTGTATACATAATAATAATAATAAAAAAAAAAAGTTTTATACACTTACATTTGAATATTGAGGACCTGTAAAAATGACAAGGTTTTTCTCAGTAATTTCACATTGTTGCTTTTCCCATCCACAGGTCAGATAATAGAATGGGATCCTGCAATGTGTGGAAATGAAATAATTTTTCAGTATAATATACTGCTTGTTGATTCTTTTGACTCTTGTTTAAAAGCTAGTAAATGTGTGTATGTTATCTACGGTATGGTATGTTTAAAGATTCAAATATACTTAAAAGGATAAGAGAGACATTTGTAATGATACTCAATGTCTGAGATGGAATATGTGCTATCCTCTATAAAATGGTGTGTGGAATTCCCCTCCAAGCACACCTGGCACTTTCCTCTGGAATTTTCTTTCACACAATGGTAAAGACAAGCTGCCCAACCCCAATGTCCTCACATACCCAACTCCAATACTCAAGCCCACAGGCACTCCACATTGATTTTTCGACCAGTTATTTATTTTATGTATGTACATGTTTTGTATTGCAGCCTAATGTTAACAGAGCAATCACTAAACGCTTTAGAGAAACAGTACATGCATATTCGGGTTGGCAACTGCCCCCACATATACCTGTAACACCCGACACCCAGTGAATGGCTTTGGTTTCGGAGCAAAACATTACCTTGCAAGTTATTCATTTTAACAACCAGGAACACGTGCCCCTTATTACCATTCAGCGTGCTGTAAAGAAGCACGCACCCAAAGAGACACCTGCAAAGCCCACAGAAGACTCTTCTCACCCCCCTTTCGCAAGAATATGTTCATATAACCTGCCCCCCAGGACTGTGTTCACAGCATGCATGCTGTCCTGCAGAGGTGACCCGCAGTGCAGCTTTGCACGTGCAAAGGGCTTTAAGCACCTCCGTTTGACCCCAGCTACACATCCCATGACATGCTGTACCTGTTTTAATGTAACCAGACTGCACAGTACGCTGCATTCACTGAAAACAGAAGCAACCTTTAAAACAAACACTAAAAAAATAAATAAAAATAAATGAAGGCAGTGGTCTCTCAGACATGCCTCACACGCTAAAATTCACTTTTCTAATATGAGGGGACTTGCCAGTCTCTAGGAACTACTGGGGAGATACCACAAGGCGATGGACAGGAGACGATACACAGCTGGTGTGGTCGAGCATTGAAGCTAAGTCCCTGGATTCAGAGATCAAAGCGTGGAGCAGACATTCTGTACGGAGGCAGTACAGTACTGAGCTACTGGAGTGTTCATGACATACAAGAAAAGGGTTGGCTAGGATATTGTCAGGATTGCCAGCAGCGTTTGGGGATTGCTGGGAGTACGTTATTAGCAGACACTGAAAAAGTTTTTCCTTGATTTTTCCATACATTTAAGGAAAGCACTGTATTACGTGCTGATACGAACCGAGGTACACTGTGTGCAACTAAGCTAGTTAAAAATACGCATTGCTTTGGAAGATGGGATCAAGAAGAAGGTTTGAGTGCCGAATTAATTTCAAGGCATTCTGTGTAAAGGCACCGTTACAGTTTTAAAGAAGACAGTGCTGAGACGGGACGGTGGAAAGTCGGTTGCCGTTTTTTGTTTTTTGCAGTGGCTAAAAACTAAAGGCTTTATTTAAACAAAAATGTGAGTTTCCATGTCCTAAAACGAATTAAATACACCTGTTATTAATAATCCTGTACTCATCTAAACTATGCACTGTAAACTGATGTGGAACAAGGGCTTTGCGTGCTGTGTTTAAACGTCCTAACGTTACGTTGTTACCGTTTCATACCGCGTTTCACTCTTCTAACACTCCTACTCGTTCAGGACTGAGCTTAAACCCGACTTTCACAACTATTAAAACACACCGAAAATATTCAACGAGAAAAACAAATACCCCATCGCAGCCACCTTCTATACAGGCGCATGTTAATTACGTCTCTGTGGGCTTTCTACATCGCTTCACATTTTAAGATGCCTTGGTCTATGCTGCCACTCAGTGGAAATGCGGATTAATGACCAAACCATTTGCTCAGAAGGAGTTGGGGTTTGTTTAGGAGTGATCCTAATAATAATTCTCGTGCATGTTCTGTTTTCAGGGAGTCGGTATGGAGAATCTTAATGGAAACTGGAGTGGTATGATTTATTTTTATTTTGTATAATCTTTATAATTTGTACAATCGAGTACTGCAAGATGAGCGCCAGTGTGGGTGTGTGAACCCAGCCAATGCAATGTAACTGTTTTCCCAGTAGGATCCAGTGACAGCAGGAGCTCTATGGACATATTCCTAGTGATTGGAATTCTGATTGGTTTCGTCCTGTCCCGTCTATTTTCAAGCATGCTTTCATGGCTGGATTATAGTAATTTGAGAGGTAACATATTCCCTATCCTATCAAGCAAATAATATATAAATAAACGTGTTTTTAAATTGGGACGCGTGGCTTGTAGCTACATCGGTCCTTACAGAACAAAGCAAAGACAAAAAAAAAAGGTCACATTTTGTGTAGTTGAATCGGGTTTTGACAAGATGTCCATCTCTGCGTTCTTGAGAATGTTGGTATGACGTCACAATACAAGCAATGTTAAATCTTTACACTCCGTGACAACCCCTCGTCCCTTTAAAGAGATGGCGACTGTCTTTGTGCATGTGACAAGTCCATGGAAACGAATACAACTGACATATCCTGCAGTGAAGCATCTGGGGAACTCTACCCCTTACCGCTCCAGCCCAGTAATTGCTAACGCAGTATATTGATAGGGTCTGTACAGTACAGTTAGCCAAAAAAAAAATCAGATCTTGAAGTTATCAGCGCACGATTTGTGACGGAGGCACCATCTCTCGCTGCTTTTAAAGTAAGACTAAAAACACATTTTTATCAGTTAGGATATGCATTTAAGGGACGATGTATCATCCTATTTTATACTGTGTAACTTCCTTTTGTCACTGCTATTTCAAGTAAGATTAAAAATAGTGTTAAAAAAAAAAAAACATTTTAATGAGTGTAATTTCATACCTTTTACTCATTTCTCAGAATGGTTCAGTATACGATTACAATGCCTGTTTGTTTTAATCTGTACAAATGTTTGAGGCGATTTATGAAGAGATGCGCTATATAAGAAACATCGACTGGCCACTGTGGTAAAGTAGGGCTGGTAAGAAATAAGTAGTTTTGTACATAAAAACATAAGAACAGTTTGGGAAAAACGAGAAATGGCCATTCGGCGGCTCAAGGCTTGTTCTATTTAAAAGCACAGAATCTAGTCTGGTTCTAATGTTCCCAGTGTTAAAGATCCCACTGCTTTACCTAGTAGGCTATACCCGTTTAAAACATTGCTTCCTGCCTTCTGTACTAAACCTGCTTTTACTCGGCTTCTAACTAACTAACCAAATAACTAACTAACCAAATAACTAACTAACTATACATATCAAAAGCCATTGAGAAATGTCTTGTTTCTTCCAGAGCACCAGATTCCTCGCCTGTCCGTTGAAGAGACTCAGCCTCACACCGGGCCCATTGTTATTAACTACAGATAATAGAAAACATAGCCCCTTTGTTTTTTTGGCCGTCAAGACCTGCTCCAACACCCAGCAGCAGGACCTAAACCCTTAACGTGTTAGCTGGGTCCAGCAGTGTATGCGCTTCATGTGTCCATAGCTAGGTAGTGACTGTGAGTGAGTGCACTGTGCTTACACTTTCACAGTCGTTAACCTTGAACTTGTGCTAACTAAACCAGTAAAGAAGAAAGGAGTCTGCTGATGCTGTGGCTATTCCCGACATGGAGTCAGCAAACCTATTTTAAAGCCATGGTTAGCATTGACTTTTACTTACTGTCAACTACAAAGAACAAACAACTCAGGGACCAGAATCAGCATTCACTGTAATGGACCGGACTCAGCATTCACTGCAATGGACCTGACTCAACATTCACTGCAAGGGACCGGACTCAAAATTCACTGCAAGGGACCGGAATCAGCATTCACTGCAAGGGACCGGACTCAGAATTCACTGCAAGGGACCGGAGTCAGCATTCACTGCAAGGGACCGGACTCAGAATTCACTGCAAGGGACCGGAATCAGCATTCACTGCAAGGGACCGGACTCAGCATTCACTGCAAGGGACCGGACAGAGCATTCACTGCAAGGGACCGGACTCAGAATTCACTGCAAGGGACCGGACTCAGCATTCACTGCAAGGGACCGGACTCAGCATTCACTAGCAACGTGTTTTAACTGGATTTCAAACGATGAGTTTCAAAGCACTTTGATATTATCCTGTACATAATTTTATGCACTGTGTTAAATTGTATATTTGTGGAAAAACGTTTACAGATGAATTCCATTTAAACGGAGTTTATTCAACCAGGTGCTTCGCTCAGGTGCACTGACTGCGCCAGTAACCAAGGTGACTGCTGCCCAACCCACTATCGGCGAGGTAGAGACTTAAGCAATGTTGACTGCGCCGCCCTCATACAGGGATACACGCCCACCTGTGCAAATATAATACAGTATGCTATGCCGAGATCTGTGACTTTACAAATTCGGTGAATCAGATGAAAATTCGACAATACCAGAGCCCAGAGGCGCTCATGACTCGCTAAGGTGCTAGGAGTTTGACAAGCAGAGCAGCGCTTGGGTCTGACATAGGTGCTATATTTATTTTGTATATTTTGTAAATGAGTAATATATATATATTTAAAATAACTTGCTGTATGTTTAGGTTACAGTGCATGCTGCACAGAAATGTTTTATACAAAATCCAGACGCTGCACGGTGTGTTTGTATTACATTCCCTACTGCGGCTGGACCTGCAGGAGCGCCGTGGAGAAACCTCTATCATTTTCATCCTTTTTTAATTCGTCTGTTTATTAATCTGGAAATCAGAAAAATAAATGGAACAAGTACGAGTATTTAACAATATTTACCCTGTTTTAATATTTTTTATTTATTTTACTGTAAAAAAATGTTTTACTTGAAAAAAAATCTACAAAAAACGATAACACACTATGAGCATTATTTAAAAATGTACTACATAGCGTCAAAAAAAAATAAATAAATAAATAAAATTTGCTCTGAACTCGCCGCTTGCCCTTGTGCCGGGGAGGGCGGGTGCTGTGGGGGGAGTTCTATTCTCGCTGACCCCCCCTCCCCCGTCACTCTCTCAAGAGCAGTTCATTCTTCTCTTGCATTATCCCCGCAGTCCTGTCACAATCGCAGCGGACTGACCGGCTTCAGCAGACCGCCACTGCTTGTCATGTGTCGTGAAACAGACTGCACTTGTGTTTTATTTAGCCTGCTATCAATAGAATATACGAGTTCTTGCATTGTGTCAGGATACAGGTGCACAGCTATACGGTCCTCAAGGGCTAGTACACATCAGGGGTTACAGGTCATCAATTACATAATAAACTGGTTAGTACTGAAAAGAGGTTTCATTGAATCATTAAGGGTATGGTTGAAACGCATGTCCGAGCTAGAATGCATGGCCTTTGTACGGTCATCGCTACGGGTCTGCTGTCTGTAATGAAATACAAAGTCGGGCCAGTCCTAACCATGATTTATTTTTATAATGATATATTTTACTGCTGTTTTTTTTTTTAAATAGTTTATTTCATCAACTATACATCTTCACGTGTTGCATTTGAATTGTCATTGTGTGAAGTGAATGCGTTTACAGGAAAAACATAGAAAATTAAAGAAACAGCTCGTGTACTGAATAACACAGCTGCAATTATGAACAAAACAATAAACATATATATTAAGATCTGTTTGTGTTGGAAACTATACTTTGGGAATAATTGAATGATGTTCTGATGTTTTACCTAGTATGGTAAAGAGTCAACAATAGCACACAGTATAATTAAACCTACTGAACTCCGCTAAAATGAAAAGTGCCAACGCATGAATCAGAAGGGGATTTTCAGCAGCCGGGACTTTCCGCTGTGGGCTGCCTGCCTCGCATAACTTCCTGCCAGCCCTGGGTCGTGACAGTATAAATGCTCACTCCCTGTCAGCTCCCTGCTCTCTTCAGTTTTCAGGGAACGCGTTTCAGGTTTTCCAGCTAGAAGATGCTTGGCTATACGGGGTGGAGTAGACGATTGAGGCATTCTCCTGTCATTGTCAGCCTGTAAGTTAGGAGACACAAATTAATAAAGGGGTTACAAAGCGTTCAGGTTTGTGGCATGATGATTCTTTTACTGAAATCTGAATTCCGTTTTTGCCGAACAAACAGGTTTCAACATTCTCTCTCTCTCTCTCTCTCTCTCTCTCTCTCTCTCTCTCTCTCTCTCTCTCTCTCTCTCTCTCTCTCTCTCCTCTCTCTCTCTCTCTCTCTCTCTCTCTCTCTCTCCTCTCTCTCTCTCTCCCCCTCTCTCTCTCTCTGTTAGAGAGAGCTTCTTCAGAGAGACCTCTCTCTCTCTCTCTCTCTCTCTCTCTCTCTCTCTCTCTCTCTCTCTCTCTCTCTCTCATCTCTCTCTCTCTCTCTCTCTCTCTCTCTCAACCTCTCTCTCTCTCTCTCTCTCTCTCTCTCTCTCTCTCTCTCTCTCTCTCTCTCTCTCTCTCTCTCTCTCTCTCTCTCTCTCTCTCTCTCTCTCTCTCTCTCTCTCTCTCTCTCTCTCTCTCTACCTCTCTCTCGCTCATGTATGTTTATAATTGTTTACTATACGTTCTCTTATTAGTTTTACATGTATTGTACCAAACAACATTGTTTATCCCTTACTTGACCTGCTTACATGATAGGACACACACACAAATATCTTTTTACCGTACAAAAGGACAAACTAACCACCACACCAATATCAGCATTTTAAAAACAACAAAATAATTAGCCCATTGCTTTTACTTTTAATCTTTAAAAAAAGAAAACAAAGATTATCTATCTATCTATCTATCTATCTATCTATCTATCTATATCTATATATATATATATATATATATATATATATATATATATATATATAGATAGATAGATAGATAGATAGATAGATAGATAGATATATTGCGAGGGATATATTTGCATTTTTTCTTAATTCAATTGAAAATTACACAATTGTTTTAAGTAACAGTAACAGTCCCAGATGTACAGGCATCTACCAGAATGAAAACCGAAACGCAAGAACCCCGACTGAAACAAACGAAGTGTGTGTGTCTCTTCAAACTATGACTTAAGCTTCTTAAACACATACGAGCACATTCAGCCACCCCCAGTTCCCTCCCAGTCACTGGCTCATGTTACCAGAGTCACGCCATCGCTATATTCGCAGTTGAATACACGTTTTACAGGTACTCATATGCTTCCACGACCATATTACGTTTTGGGGAAAGTCCAGAAAGGGGGATTTCCAATAAAGAAAAAAAATCGCAATATAGAGAAAAAAAAATAAGATCCACCGAAGGTTTGTCTGAGTGCACATCGAGTTCCCTAGGGATACCATTTTCATTCGGTAGGAAATGGAAACGATACAGTTGGTAAGACTACTAGCTTGGTTGAGTTGTAATGTACTCGGATGCAATTAGTTTAATGTCCCGTTTAATGTGTACACACTCTGCGGTTCTTCTGCAACAAATTCGTTTACTTTAAAGAGCAGTGAATACATTTGAGAATGTGTGGGTGTGAGTGCCGTAATGCTACTATTTTCATTGTTTCGTTGTTTATACACATGAAGGCAATCATCTGCTCCATTGAACCAGCCACAGGTAGTACTGATGAAGAGCTACTGTGCAGACTGCAGTATTGTAGTCATTCCAGGAAGAGTCCTCTTTCATCTCACTGAGATCAGCCATTCTAACTGGGATATCCAGAACATATTGTGTTGATAGCAATGATTATATTTCTTATAAAAAAAGTTACTGTTAATTACCTTTGCCAGATAATTGTATTATTATTATTATTATTATTATTATTATTATTATTATTATTATTATTATTATTAATTAAACCTAATAATCTGTATCCTTATCTAATTATAATACACGGTTATAATAACCCGAGATAATGACATATAATTATCATCCATTGCTATATTGTTATGGGTAAATAGCCCATAAATTCAAGCCTGTAGAGTAGACAATATCAGTCTGGGGTACTGCGATTCATTCATTCATATTTCATATATGCATATATGAGCATATATTCATATATGCCTATATGGCCTATCACACAAAGGGACCGCGGAAATGATATCGACAGTTCACCTAAAGGGTTGTTTCTGTCCTGTGTTATAAACAGTGTCTATAGGGATACACTGTTATAGACAGTGTCTATAGGGATACACTGTTATAGAGAGTAGCTATAGGGATACACTGTTATAGACAGTATGCTTAGGGATACACTGTTATAGACAGTGTCTATAGGGATACACTGTTATAGACAGTATGCTTAGGGATACACTGTTATAGACAGTGTCTATAGGGATACACTGTTATAGACAGTATCTATTGGGATACACTGTTATAGACAGTATCTATTGGGATACACTGTTATAGACAGTACGTATAGGGATACACTGTTATAGACAGTATGTTTAGGGATACACTGTTATAGACAGTGTCTATAGGGATACACTGTTATAGACAGTACGTATAGGGATACACTGTTATAGACAGTGTCTATAGGGATACACTTTTATAGACAGTATGTCTATAACATTATAATGTTACGACATTATAATAACTGGTGAGCAATTCTTTCAGGAACAGCAGCTTGAAACCTGGTTCCAGGAGTCTAGGAGACTTGGGGTTTGAGAGAGCAAAGCTACCTCACACAGTGGCCTGAAACCTAGTCTCCTGAAACCAAGTTCCAAGCCACAAAGTTTAACTTGAGTTCGTCCTGTTTTGTAGGAGCAGGTCAAGCCACTGGGAGTGACTGTCAGGAGAGACCAAGGTAACCTGCTCCTGGGTAAGGCAGTGATTCAGGGGGGTTGTAATTAACTCTGCAACTGAGTCCTTGTGCCTGGGTGACATTATGTATTGCCAGAACACCAACTGTGCACCTATAGTGAATTATCCAAGAGGGAAATAAGGAGGCATTACCAGCAGCACCCTATAAAGATTAGCAGATTTCACCCATGCATTTACCACTGTTTATACTGCTTATTAATATGCTTTACCATACTTCTTACCTGTGCTTTAGCATCTTACCTGTGCTTTCCCTGAAACTACTGTACTAGAACAAAGGCAAGCCAGTGTTTGAGAGTTCTGTGATCACTGTGCATGTGAAAATGTGATTAAAACAAATATTTCACAGCAAGACAGTACTTACAGAAGCCATTATCACTGTACACGTACATATGCGATTAAAACAAATATTTCACAAGACAGTCCTTACTGAAGCCAGGGTGAAATTGTTGTCCCTGTGTTTGCTAAATATGTTGCTGTCCTATTTAAAAAAAAAAAGAAGAATAAAAAAAACAAAGAGTTAGAAAATAAGCCAGTTGTTTTTAGATATAATTCCTGTTGTTCTTTCCTCTGCAGCTGAGTCTTGTCGCTCTGTTCTCAGTGCTGAAGAGATATTTCTCTTACTCTTGCAGGAGATGACCTAGCCTGGCTGGATTATTGCCGTACCCTGGTTGACTGGATGTTTCAATGCTGCCAAAATTGCAAACTGGACCGTGAAGGTGAATATCGTTATGATCTATTTTCTTATTACCCGAAAAACCTCAGTGTGACCCCTATTGTAGTTTTATTGCTGAAATTGCATTTTGTTTTTGCATACTGTATATTTGTAACAATTGTATGTTGAACAATCAAAGCAATCGCTGTTTTTTGTATAATACAATACTCTTAGCTGAATAGGTTTTTTTGCCAGATTTGTAAAAAATATTTTTATTTAACTGAAATGTTCACCTAACAGAAATGCGCCCCCTGTTGGTCAAATTCAAATAGGACATTTTCAATCTCAGTACAATTTAACCTTTCAGCTCCACCTGCTTCAAAAGATCACAATATCAATTCTGCAGAAGCAGAAAGTGTGAAAAACAGAACCTAGAACCATTTAGTTGGTGAAGTATGTCACATGAGACCCAGTACAATAGGTGGATCAGGGATTCATCGTGGTACCGTACCGAACATACTCAAACACATTCTTACCACTTGAGCTGAAAGAAATTGCATCAGCACATTAAAACTGAACAATGTGATATGTCTCCTTTTATTTGCAGAAGGAGAGACTGTAAAGCTATCTGTTGAAGAAACCCAGCCACTGATACAATGGAGCTCAGTGCGCAGATGGAGCTAGAAAAGAAGACCCCTTTTTTTATTCTATTACCTAATTTTCAATGCTGCTTTTAAAAATGGTGCAATGAATTGTTTCAAATGAAAAAGAAAAAAAGTTTAAAAGGCAGAATTCCCAGTGGTAACTGTTTCTCTTGGGTACTTAGCAGTGCACTCTGCAGGCACAAACCAAATAAACTAAACTAAGCTAAACGGTTTTGAGAACAGAAATAGCAGACAAAAAAGAAACAGTCTGTGTCTTCTGCTACCCTTTACATAAAGTATTACAAAGTAAAATAATTTGTTTATTGTTACTCTAATTGTATTACACCTTGTGAAGAGAACAGTTTTTTTATTGATACTGTTCCAAAATAACATCTTCTTGTCCTGACCAAATCCTGTGATGTGTGCAGCTGCGGGATTTCTCAAAGGATGTCTGCAGCTACAGTCTTGCTGCTTTGTAACGTAGGCAGTCAGCAGATGTATAGGACTAAGTTTCTGTACACTGTTATACTTGAATAGACTGGTTGCTTCGTCATGTGTGCGGGTGCAATGGGAAGTGAGTGCTCTACATTTAAACTTTCATTTGCATTTAAATGCCATCTAGAAATATGCAGTACATTTGCATTTGAATCCGTTTCCATATCGATATTTTGCAAGTGTTAATATTTAACCAACTCCCATGTGCAATCAACGATTCAACTGTTAGTGATACACTGTTACAGTCATCTCAGGGTTCATGAGAAGAACACACAATTCCATGAGGAGCGTGAATAAAGGGGTTTGTTGTCAGAGGGAGTACAGGGTGTGCACAAAGTCCTGGGACCCCTATGTTTGTTTTCACAATGCACTTACCAGCCACTGAAACATGTGGAAGAATGCAAAATTATCCTTCACCAGTCCCCAAAACACAGGGGACAGGACTTTGGGGAGACCCTATAGTTTGACTTGATAGATAAAGGCTTCCATGTTTTAAGTGTTCCTTTTGTAATTATTGGTGAGGTGTTTCAGTATATATTTTGACAAATGCTTCTGCACTCAATCCTGCTGAACTGTACTGTGCTCAAAACCAACGCCACGCACCCAGTGGCAATGGACTCTGGGATAAGCTTTTAAGCTGCAGCCACTTATACTGTCTGTGAATGTATTTCAAATGCACTAGTTTTGATGTTTTATTTTCTATAAACCATCCTTTAATATATATTTCATAAAAAATGTTTTAATAAAAATGAAAACGATGTGGTAATGTCGGATTGATTTATAGGAGATTAACATGTTTTTAATCTTTTTTTAAATAACAAGTAAATTACTGACTGTAGTTAAGTAATTTAAGGGTCTGGGTGAGGAGGGGCAGCCATTACCCCAGTGTGTTAGTGTCCCAGGACAATTAAAATGCTCCTGACAGCAATGCACAGGACAGGACACAGCACAGCAGTTGTTGGTAATTCAGGAACTTTAACGTGACCAGGACTCCTGGAAACACGAGTATCTTCCACTCAATACTACTGCACTGTAGGCTGCTAAAACTGATGTTAATGAACAGGGAAGAATAACGTTTGGACTGCAGACATTGAATTTACTAAGCTTTCAGTATTTCTAAAGTAGGAAAGAATGACACTACCCTATATGAACGTGGGCACCGCCACTGTTTCATGAGAAATGGACAGGTGCATGGCCAGAGAGAGAGAGAGAGAGAATATTACTATAATGTATTGTACACTGTCAAAAATAAATACAATTCAATTAAGATAATGTATAAAGTATATCATAGAGAGAGAGATGGACAGGTGCATGACCAGAGAGATGGACAGTTGTATGGCCTGAGAGATGGACAGGTGCATGACCAGGGAGAGAGATGGACAGGTGCATGACCAGAGAGAGAGGTGTTGGATATTTATGATTTAGCCCAACTTCAAAAACCAGACCAGTGATAATTATGAATATTAATGCACAGGTTTATTTATTTCTTATGTTTTTTACATTAAAAAAACAAATAAACCTTTTAATAATAATGTTTAAATTCTCTTGTCTCAGTGACCTGTGTATGGAGGCGGTAGGAGCACAACACCATTGCAGCCTGCATTGTTTGCACAATATTACTCTCACTCACAATGTACCAGCCATTGAAGGAGAGGATAAATACGGGAATCGTGTACTGTAATACTCTATTTGAACATACAGTGTTCTCTAGCGAAAAATCCATGTTTTGTGATTTAAAAGCGAACTCATCCTTTGCAGTAGGATCAAAATGATCCTGGTATTATGTAGAAGTGATCCTAAATATGTTTGTGTTTGAAATGGATACATTACCTACTTGCAAAAGAAACGAAGGAAGAAAACAAGAGTACAGAAAGTGCAAAGCGACAGGAAGTTATACAGACTCCCTTTGGATCATTATGCTGGCTTTAATAATAAAGAAATAAAAATGGGTATTATTGTTAGTAATTGTAGTTTTATCTTGAGGTTAGTGTTTTTTTGATAACACTACTTAAACAGCACAATTATGCCGAGGTGGGAAGTAAATAGTAACACGATAAACATTTATAATGACTTTGCCCAACAGAAAGCGAATATGATCATTTCCAAAGATTCCTAAATACTGTCTTTTAATTCTGTGCATCCAAAGACATGTCATTAAGTTTTAATAATGAAGCTACTGTTTCAGTTTCAGTTTTCTGTCTCGGCAGTTTGTCAGTCTCAGACTCCTGCGACAAATGACATAAAACAGGAAAATATTTGTGTTAACCAGATTCTGCCTTTTATTGCAACTGTGGTCTGCACAGAGACTGCTGAGCATCACAGATCAGAGAAGCTGCTGCCAGAGTGCGCTGCGGAACAGTGAGGGAGCAGAGGGTTCCGGGTTCTAGAAGGGACTCTCCACATCTCCCATCTCCATGACGACAGTCTTTAGCTGCGAGTAATACTCCACGGTTACCGTGCCGTTCTCTCTTCCGAAACCTGCGAAGGGAGCAGGGGTCAACGGCAGGGTACAACCTTCTTAAAAAAGAGAGGCTCTTTAAACCTACAGGTCCTTAACACTGGAATCCCGCTATTACCTGGGTCTCCATTCCCACCTGTGTAATTTACTACCACCTGTTTAAAATAATAATACTACTTAGTGACCACTAGGGGTCAGTATTTCCCCATCTCCTGTGAAGCTGGAGCATGCTTGTGCTGCCTGTACCTGACATCTTGTATCCCCCGAAGGGCACCTCCACGGGGCTGGCATTGTAGGTGTTCACGAAGCAGGTCCCTGCCTGGAGCTTGGCAGCCATGCGGTGAGCGCGGGACACATCCCTGCAGGGAGAGAGAGGGGAAGGAGAGAGAGAGGTGTTCTGTCATCTGTGATTCAGAAGCATCTTCTAAATCAATGAACAAAACTGCTCTTTCTGAGATCAACACCACCACAAGAGGTGGTGCAACTCATTTCTAACATCCCTGTGCAGCATTTCCTTGCCCAGCCAGGACAAAGAATAAACAGACAAATGCCCTCACCACAGAGATGGAAATAAGACTCCCTACAGAGCAGTTTGATCCATTCCGGGTTTTACAATGAGTTTAATAAGACACACCTGATCTTGTTACCTATACACTGTGGCTAATCAAGCTCCTAGTAAAATCTGGAATGGGTGAAACTATTATGCAACAGGAGTCTTACTTCCATCCCCGACTTGTGAAGTTGCAAGCAGTTTTAAACATAATTAAGTTGTCCGTAACCTTAGGTCCCTCCCCCCCCCCCCGCCCGACCAGGACCCAGGCTAGCCCGCTTGAGGCCCCCAGCGAGCCCGGGCGTTGAGGCGCGCTGGGCGAGCCCGGGCGTTGAGGCGCGCTGGGCGAGCCCGGGCTTTGAGGCGCGCTGGGCGAGCCCGGGCATTGAGGCGCGCTGGGCGAGCCCGGGCAGTGTGGTACCTGGTGAAGACACCGGAGGCCAGTCCGAAGGTGGTGTTGTTGGCTCTCTGCAGGACCTCCTCCTCAGTGTCAAAGGGCAGGACCGACATCACGGGGCCGAAGATCTCCTCTTTTACACAAGTCATCTCGTCGGTGCAGTTACCTGTGGGGGGCGAGGAGCGGAACCATGGGTTAGGAGGCTTCTTCAGAGAGCACTGCAACGAGGACGGATACCAACAGGCGGGGTTACGCACTCAGGACGCAGGGGGACATGAAGTACCCGTTCTTCAGTTTGGGATCTTCAGACACATATGGCTCCCCTCCACACAGCACCGTGGCCCCCTGAGAACAGACGCAGCCACAATGTCAGCAAAGGAGAGGCAATACGGGTTACAATACACTTAACCAAGCAATAGAGCTATGACCACAGGGCATGCTGACTGAGCTTATCAGGAAGGTAAGAGCAGAACCCAGACTCCCTCACAACACTGTCCCGAAGGTCCTCACTAGTGCAAATTAATATGAATGTGGCTTCATGTTATCTTACTGTTAGATAACTGCCTCTCTGTCTGTGTCTCTTTTCTTTCTCTTACCTGCTGCTTGGCCTGCCGCACGAAGCCCAGCACTCTGTCCAGGTGGGGCTTGCTGATCAGAGCCCCCATGCGCGTGCCTTCCTCCAGGGGGTCTCCGACCTTGATGCCGCGGGTCTTCTTCACCACCTCCTCCAGGAAGGGCTCCAGGATATCCCTCTGAACGAACACCCGCGTCCCGTTACAGCAGACCTGGGGTAGACAGGACCATCACACAGGGGCCTGAGAGACTGCAGTCCCACACACACACACACACACTGACACAATCAGTACTGACAAAACTATTGGAATGCAGCATAACATGCACACACAAATCTGAAGCACACGTGTCCCAGGCACACACACACACACCATCATCACACGCCTATTTTTTGAGGGTCTTTAATATACATTTTTTCACAATGAATATATAAGTGCCCATGTTAAATATTAAAACAGGACACTAAATAGTTTCCTTTGTGTTCTAAGGTCATAAAAATAGGAAATGGATTGAATGGCAGCAGCTACCATTCCAATCAAGTCGTTACCTCGCCCTGGGAGAGGAAGTTGGCCATAAGCGCGCCATTCACTGCGTTCTCCAGGCTGCAGTCTGAGAAGATGATCAGAGGAGACTTCCCACCCAGCTCCAGAGTGACCGGCTTCACGCGCTTCGCAGACATCTCCATGATCTGAGGAGACACAGCACAGACAGCACTGGGCATCACCGCTCACTGCACAGAGAACAGAGACCACTGAGCATCACCTCTCACTGCACAGAGAACAGAGAGCACTGAGCATCACCACTCACTGCACAGAGAACAGAGAGCACTGAGCATCACCGCTCACTGCACAGAGAACAGAGAGCACTGAGCATCACCTCTCACTGCACAGAGAACAGAGAGCACTGAGCATCACCTCTCACTGCACAGAGAAGAGAGAGCACTGAGCATCACCGCTCACTGCACTGAGAACAGAGAGCACTGAGCATCACCGCTCACTGCACAGAGAACAGAGAGCACGGCACAGAGAGCACTGTATCTCCCTTGCAGCATGGGAATCGATACGCCATCACCCACCTCAGTGGACCTCAACTGGGGAGGGGGCGCCTCCTATCAGACTGGAAGGGGACATCCTGTGACAAACAGACTAATCATTCAATAATGCTTTCATCTGCAACACATCTTTGAATGTTAAATTCTTCTGCTGGAAAGGAAGTTTAAGGATTTGGGGGCATTATACTGATCCTTGTGCAACCACAACAGTGCAGGAGGGTTACCTTGATGCCAGTTGGCACACTGCCAGTGAAGGACACCTTTGCCACGCCGGGGTGCAGGCACAGAAGGGTACCGGTCTCGGCGCTGCCCTGCACCACGTTGAACAGACCCTCGGGAACGCCTGCCTGAGCGTAGATCTCTGCCAGGATCACTGCTGTCACCGGAGTCATGGGAGAGGGCTTGAACACCATTGCATTGCCTGGAGAGGACAGGAGAGGAGAGGAGAGGAAGGGGAGTCAGTCTCCGGGCGCTGCCCATCTCTGTGCTTTCACAGGCTGTACAGCCACCCTGCACTCCATCAGCTGAGTGCACAGAGCAATCTCAGGATCCCGGCACTCAGCAGCACCACTAGCAATGTGTTTTTAATTAAGACCACTCCATGCTTTACTTTAAAATGAAGACACTCAAAAGGAAAGTAAAGAAATTATGAACGAGCTCACTGCAAAAGACATGGATCCACCAACATCTAATACCTTTTTAAATGCATTTGTTCTTTAATACATTTCATTATTATAAGGGAGTTGGTCATTTGTCACGTGTAATAAAAAAAAAAAAAGACAAACTTGCAGCAATCAATGTTTTATACACAGCCCTGGCTCTAACTGCTACTCAATGCATGGGATGGAAATGAGATTCCTGTTGCATAGCAGTCAGACCCAAACCTGGTTTTGTTAGTTTAAAAAGACACACTTGAGTTGTTACCTATACACACACTCTATTAAATCAAGCTTGTATTAAAGCCTGGAATGGGTGAATCTGCTATGCAACAGGATTCCCATTCCCATCCCTGCAATGAGAGAGCCTCCCTTCCACCCCTGCAGTCCCCAGTTCCGTACCGCAAGCCAGGGCAGGGGCAGACTTCCAGGCAGCGATCTGGAAGGGGTAGTTCCAGGCGCCGATCCCCACACACACCCCCAGAGGCTCCCGACGGGTGTAGGCGAAGGACCCCCCGGGCAGCTGCACATGCTGGCCTGGGGACCAAGGAGACCAAGAGAGGCAAGGTCAGAATCACAGGGTCTGGTTGCACACAACACCTGAAGTCTTATGTTTAAAATATAACACATATGATACAATTTCCCTTCACTAGGGTATCGACTCTTAAATGTGTTGAGCTGCTTTCTGCAACTCCCTTAAACTCAGGGGGAATGTAATTGAAAGTGTTTTATGCAACTGGCCACTGGACTTGAGCAGAAAAACTGGCCCACAACAAACTTCAAACAAAAGTGGCAAGTCATGAAATTCTTTTCCTGTCCTTTGAGCTGTACTAGGACTTCTCATAGTTAAAATCAACATGCTTCACAAAGTTTACAGGTTAATGTTATTCAAGTCTTAAACAATTCAGTGAATATTTGAACGTCAAGTCTTTTCCAAAGCTCAACAGCAGTTCAGGTTCACTTCAGCACCAAAAAGTGCCCTCTTGTGGACAAATTCCTATCCAGAGTATAACAATTCTCTGCTTATCACCCCCATTACCAGCCAGGGTCCCGGCAATGCCAGCGTAGTACTCGAAGCACTGCCCCCTTACCAGCCATGGGTGCCAGCGTAGTACTCGAAGCACTGCCCCCTTACCAGCCAGGGTCCCGGCAATGCCAGCGTAGTACTCGAAGCACTGCCCCCTTACCAGCCAGGGTCCCGGCGATGCCAGCGTAGTACTCGAAGCACTGCCCCCTTACCAGCTAGGGTCCCGGCGATGCCAGCGTAGTACTCGAAGCACTGCCCCCTTACCAGCCAGGGTCCCGGCGATGCCAGCGTAGTACTCGAAGCACTGCCCCCTTACCAGCCAGGGTCCCGGCGATGCCAGCGTAGTACTCGAAGCACTGCCCCCTTACCAGCTAGGGTCCCGGCGATGCCAGCGTAGTACTCGAAGCACTGCCCCCTTACCAGCTAGGGTCCCGGCGATGCCAGCGTAGTACTCGAAGCACTGCCCCCTTACCAGCTAGGGTCCCGGCGATGCCAGCGTAGTACTCGAAGCACTGCCCCCTTACCAGCCAGGGTCCCGGCGATGCCAGCGTAGTACTCGAAGCACTGCCCCCTTAGCGTAGTACTCGAAGCACTGCCCCCTTACCAGCTAGGGTCCCGGCGATGCCAGCGTAGTACTCGAAGCACTGCCCCCTTACCAGCCAGGGTCCCGGCGATGCCAGCGTAGTACTCGAAGCACTGCCCCCTTACCAGCCAGGGTCCCGGCGATGCCAGCGTAGTACTCGAAGCACTGCCCCCTTACCAGCCAGGGTCCCGGCGATGCCAGCGTAGTACTCGAAGCACTGCCCCCTTACCAGCCAGGGTCCCGGCGATGCCAGCGTAGTACTCGAAGCACTGCCCCCTTACCAGCCAGGGTCCCGGCGATGCCAGCGTAGTACTCGAAGCACTGCCCCCTTACCAGCCAGGGTCCCGGCGATGCCAGCGTAGTACTCGAAGCACTGCCCCCTTACCAGCCAGGGTCCCGGCGATGCCAGCGTAGTACTCGAAGCACTGCCCCCTTACCAGCCAGGGTCCCGGCGATGCCAGCGTAGTACTCGAAGCACTGCCCCCTTACCAGCTAGGGTCCCGGCGATGCCAGCGTAGTACTCGATGCACTGCCAGGCGATGTCGATGTCAATCCTAGCCTCGAAGATGGACTTGCCGTTGTTGATGACCTCCATGTTAGCAATCTCCTCTCTCTGCTCCTGCCTCACCCAAAACAAAAAAACAGCTTTCACAGGAAGAGCCAGTCAGTGTACCACACAGGAGGAAGATGACACTGGCAGTGAAGGAGGAACTATCAGGAACATTTCTACTTTACTTACTTTCTTACAGTTCTAAGACACATTTGCCTGTTTACTTTCAAGTTTCACCATTTATTTTATGATTGCGTCTTCTCAGAGAAAAAGCAAGCTACAGTAGCACAGTAGAATTAAGAACTGGAGCCTACACCCTTGCATTGTTGTAAGCTTGACGACACTTTCTTTTTCTCTGTATCTCGTGTGATCGTACCCGGATGATCCTGGCTGCCTCCAGCATCACACGACCCCTCTCCATCCCAGACATCTGGCTCCATTTCTGGAAAGCGGACTGGGCACTCTGCACAGCCTGCTCCACCTCGGCAGGACCACAAGGGAACATCTCACAGAGCACGCGGCCTGGGAGACACAGAGAGAGACTCGGAACTGCACATCTCACAGAGCACGCAGCCTGGGAGACAGACAGAGAGAGACTTGGAACGGCACATCTAAGCAACTGGCTTCTCACTTCATTCACCTGAACGGAGAGGCAAGGGCTGGAGGCAAAGCTCAAACCATACGGTTCAAAGGTTCTGCAGTAAACAGGCAGGTCAGCTGCTAGGAAGAGATTCATTGCACACACAGTTTACCTTTATATGAGGGCTCCGCTCCACCCCCCTCCCCCGCCTCCTCTTTTAAAGTCATCCATAAACAAATCACATGAACACAAGATGGCAGCATGTATTAGGTCAAGTTGAAGGGTACAGTTCCATTTTGCCCGAGGGGTTAACACTTAAAATATGAAGTCGGTAGCTCACACAGTGTAAGATTGGTGACGCTTTAGAGGCAGCGTGGCAAAACAAGTTTGAATTAAAACCACTGCCTGATGAACTGTCAGATTGAAAATTAATTTACACCCGAGACTTACACGTGGTCAAATCTGCAAGTACACTTATAAGTGACGAAGCAAGGAAAATGTACTAAATCACTAATGCTGTACTACATTTACAAAAAAATACTATCCCCAAAATACAATACCGGTATGTTATTTTGCAGAGGAGGTCACGCTTAGCTTAAAAAAAAAAATTACCGGTAGCGGGCTCATACACCGGTTCACTCGGTCTAGCATCCTTCGTAGAAGGCTTCACTCTCCCCCCGCACCAGAAGTTCAGCGGCTCCTTCAACTGCAGCGTCCCGGTGCAGGCGCTCCTGATAGCGGTAGAAGGAAGAAGGCGAGTTCGCAGGATCTCAAGTCCGGCCTGGGCCGCTGAGCAGCTCTGTTGCAACATCTTGGGTGGTGGTCAAAGTACGAATCAAAGCACAGCTATAGAAAGCATTGCAATTTAAAATCATTAGAACACGTCAAAAGCAATACTGTTTTTAATGCAACCATAATAAAAAAAAAAAAAAAAAAAAACACGACCAAATACTGATTTTAAAAATAATATTTCCCAATATATACATGTTATATACGAACATAATTTATCATGTGAGATTATTTAATTTCCTAACTACCGCGCGTCACTTTATAACGATGCTGTAAAACATGTAAGCTACAGCAAATCGAGGTGTAATGCCTATACAAAAACAAACAAACAAAAAAAAAACTTGTTGCTCTATTTGCAAGGATCCGTAAAATCCTTGCTTGAGTTTTGAAAACCAGCGCAGTTACTTGCACTAACCCGTAGCTATCTACTCGGCAAACAAATGCAAATTACGTTTGCATTTTATTTACATGTATTTACAACAACGATGCATGTATCAATCCAGCGCTGGAATGCCCTCACCTTCTCGTTCCTGCAACGGTCTGACTTTTGTTCAAGTATATATTAAAGAAATGGCTGTTTTGCACTTTACACTGCAAAAAACGATCTGCGTTGAGGGGTCGTTTTCAAAGTTCTAGTATTTTACAAAGAGTAAATTTATTTAAAAAACAAAAAACTGTACTAACATAACCTCTTGCTTCGCTAAAGTTTACAGTATTGCATAACTGAATATTTTATTAGCTTACCAGACCGATAGCACAGTTTCAAACCAGCTCACGCACACATTACACAAAACATGCTGCTTCTCCGTCCCAGGAAAGTTGTGAGTTTGTTGAGCACCCCTAGGATTTTTGTGACGCATAAGTGTGGCGCAACATGCTTCCATAGTCCAGACATACCAACAGTCCCTATATGGTCGGGACAGTCCTGATTTTCTAGAAATTGTCCCGCGTCCCGATGCATAAGAAGAAAGTCCCCATATTTATACATGGAAAATTTCACAGCTTCACTATGTCTGTGTTTAGTGCCATGCTGGTCGTGTGGTGTTGAGGGGGTACGTCTGTTATTATATGAAAGAATGCGCCAAGAGGACTTTGCCGACCTTCCTTTGACATTTTTTTGGTTTGGTTTTATTTTCGTGCTGCATAAATCTCATACAGCACTGTACTCTGTACTCTGTACTCTGTACTCTGTACTCCTAACTCCCCTCACCCGAGGGCTGTCACTGCGTCCGCTAAATAGCCCGGTGCTAATGCGTCTCGTTGGGTTTGCGCGTGTTGGGTAATTTGCATTGATGTTAAGCCGCAATGCAATTTAAATTTTGCAGCTGCAGCTGTTTGCACTGCGACTAACCTTACATCGGCTCCACAATGTATTTATTGCGCAAATTGCATAGCTCAGATAACTCAAGTTATACACAGCAAAGTAGCGTAATTACATTACTTTTCAGTGCAACAAATGTCCCGCTAGTTATAAATACAAGTACATTCTTAAGATTGCAATTCAGTAAAATCCTGTTGCCCTAAAGTATATTTTATGCAAGTTTGGCTAATGCGAAGTCTTGTTAATTCGTAAAAAAATAAAAAAGGGTAAGGTTCCTTATTGCTATAAAGTTCAGGAGAAGCTACAGTACGGAATGCATGTTCAACACCCTCTAAACACACAGACACCTCTGGCTCTGAAGTGAAACAGCTTAGAAGACTTCCATTCACAGTCAAAATACTGAACACTCACTTAAAACAAAATTAAACGTTTATATAACAAATTAGTGCACCGAACAGATCTCCAGCTGTCAGGAAAAAACGCTGTTTTCGGAAGAAGTCCAACCAGAAGGGGGCGCTGCAAGAACAGCATTGTATCTTAAGTTTCCCTGGGAACCCACTTTGACCAAGTTATCCTGCATATAAAACATGTACA
The DNA here is from genome assembly GCF_017654505.1 of Polyodon spathula. Lineage (NCBI taxonomy): Eukaryota > Metazoa > Chordata > Actinopteri > Acipenseriformes > Polyodontidae > Polyodon > Polyodon spathula. Next base: position 1,586,567 of record NC_054547.1, on the reverse strand, counting down.
GAAATGATATTATCAGAGGAAATGGAGCAGACAGACAAGGAAGACTTTCAGGTCTTATTTTAATTAGCATTTCATGCACGTATACAGTACCATGTGCAACAAAACTTACTGTAATACATGGGTGCAAAAGGGTAAACTGGATTAAAACTGAGTCCAACATCTGCACATTTTCCCATCACTGTGGCAGGCAGTGGGCTCAAAGGTTAGATCAGCATACACAAAGCATGAGCACCATCCTTCCAAAGCAAAGCTCCAGCCCTGCTACATACTGCATGGCTTTAACATTTCTCTGCAAAACTGGGTACAGGCAAGATCCCCACTGTGAAAACTAACAGGGGATCCATTAATAAATACTACCATCACTTACATGTTTTAAATGTACTGCATTTAATGATTTTTAAAGAATCACTTGTGTGTGTGTGATGTATTACCCTGTGTTTGTGTGAGCGAGCGACAGTGTGATGTATTACCATGGGTAAATTCATTAACCCTCTTTAAAAATGCATTGTTGAAATGGCAGAGGTGTAGAAAGACGGGCCATCTGAGAATCTGAATAGTGAGTATGAGATTTAAAAATCGACCTAAGCCTAAATTGAAAGAACGTAGCAGTTTTCTGCCCAGGTAAAGAGCATGGGGTCTGCACGTTTGCCGCTAAAACTTTAACAACTACAAAGTAATTTTAAAACAAACAAATAATAATGATGATAAAAAAACACAACACCCTGCTCCAGGTGATCACTGGCACAGATGGAAATGTTTTCTTTTCTCATACACTCAGCCGTGGCACTACTTCAGTGGTGCCACGCTCACGCTGGTCTGGGAGTGCCCAGTCCTGGGCCCGGAGGGAGGGGGAAGGCTCAGGAGAACTTGGCTGCCTGTGGAGGGGGTCCCAAGAAGCCGCCCGCCTGTTTAGTGGCGGCCCGGGATGGAGCGAGACCCAGCATCTTCTGGATGTTCTGCTCAAAACAAAAGTGAGGAAACAAAACCGCTGAGCAATGAGGAGAATCGGTCCCTTTAACACAAACTGAAATCAATTAGCAGATCTTCACCCCCCCCCCCCATCCCCTCCTTCGAAAAGAACCTGCTGCAGGAATAAGGTCACCCCCCCTCCTTGCAGTATCCTGCCCTTGTCTTTCCGGGTAAACGGGCTGTGGTTTTCACAGTGCCGCTCTGCTAACCACACTCTGTCAGCGCTGTCCACAATGAAACAGCCCTTCTCATTCTAGAAGTGGATTCACAGGAACATTCACCTGCTCTGAGAACCAGCAGGGACTACTGTATGCACCACTGAAAACACAATTCACTATTCTGCATCAGTACTGTTAAACCAAATGTGTTTCATTAAAAAAAAACAAAAAATAAAAAAAACACACAACTTGGGGAAAATCAATACAAGCTGGTTGCTCATGTTCCATGTTACTGTAAACTTAAGACACGAGTTGTAAAAAAAAATCTGAAATTTTGGACTTTCACAGTCTTAAAGAAAACTACACTAATCTAATTCTTACAGTTGAATTTAAGTTAGCATATTGTAGAAACAAACCTAAGATTGCACAGCTTTCAATAAGCTCTGTGGATAGCTGGGGACAGCGTGGTGTGTCCGTGCATTAGAAACAGAGTGCTGCGCTCCTCCCTACCTGTCTGATGGACATGGTGCAGAGAATGTACAAGAAGATGAAGGAGCAGTCTGTGTAGTCGTCCCCCAGTAGGTTTCGGTGAGACAGTCCCTGGATGTAGGACAGGGGGACGAAGGGAAGCTTGGCAACCACGCGGCCATCAAATCTGCAGGCAAGAGCAGAGGTAACAACGCAGAGCAACGACCCTTATAGTAGAGCCATGGGAACTGGCCAGCACCTGATCTCAGAACTCAGTGAGGTCTGGGGATTCCGGAATCTTGCATTCTCATGTTCCACTGCCTCCCTTGCTGACCACATGCTCCAATCAGCAGGGGAAGTTGCTTATCTAGAATGTATGCAAGTATTCTATTGGTTCACGCTGCTCATCTCCCAACACTGGTTCAACCTATAGGAACTGGTCTAACCACAACTTTAATTTCAGTCTGACAGCAATATTCAGAAACACTGAGTGGTAATGCTGATGTAAGTAGACCCCAACAAAGAAAAAGTGAAGTGGTAAAGACGGTTTAACCTCACATGCGATAGCAGATTGGGTTTCTTTCTTAGCCCATAAGGACAAACTGCACACCCATTCTCAACAGTATAATGGAAGCAGCCCTCTCTGTGTACAGCCAGCGCTGCATACTCACATGGAATTGAACATTCCCATCAGTGCAGTAAAGCAGAACCCAATGGCAAACATGGACTTCATTCGCACCTGCAACCAGAGACCGGTCAATGACAAATTGGGATGCTAGCAGGAAGTGTGGTCTAGGGGTTACAACAGAGTCTAGTAAAACAGGCTTGTGTAATTGTGTAATTGTTAGGAATCAAAATTTGGTAAACAGATTAAAAAAGAGCCTACACTTACCATGGACAGATCTCGATTGTTACTCTTCAATTTCTCCTCTTGTCTCTCTGTAAAGAACAACACACTGTTGCTGCATTATTACAATGAAACGATACCCATGAGTCAGCCCTTGCAAGGAACTACTTTCCCCACTTTGAGAGACGAATACAAGAAACAAAATGCATCCAAAATCAAAAGTAAGCAGAAATAAAAAGCCCATTCCACATCTCCATTGCTATCCGAGCACACGCATGCCCTCCACAGTTTACAGTGTTCAGTATTATAGTTTGAGTAGCGAGGGTGCTACTCCAGGGGTGATCCAGGGACAGCGCATTCCTTGTGTGTGATTCATAGCGTTAGGGAGAGGAAGGGACAGCTTTACCAATCTTCTTCTTCTGTTGTTTCCCTGCAGATTCTGTGATGGTCTCCTTCTTCTTCTCCACTGAAACAGGGCAAACAAAATCAAAAATCATTCCAAGCGGCTTAAAAATCAAAAAGCGCTACTGTAATAAAACAAGAGACACATTGCAAACTGGATTCATGCTACACACTGCACGTTACATGCACTCACATTTTTTACTCTGCTTTTCAACTTCAGCCTTCAGCCTTTTGTACTTGTCAGTTCTGTAGACGAGCACCCACGTTATACCTGAGCAGGGGAGATGAAAAAACATATTAACAACAACAACAATACTACTAATACATTCAGAACTCTTCAATTCCGTTTGCAAATCCTTTTTTAAATCAGTTCCCTTTTAATTAATCCCAATTCCAAGACTTGCAATTGATTAAAAGGGAAAAGCACCAGCTATACCAGGGCTAGTACTGGTCCTCGTAACTACCTGAAATAACGAACACAGCCCCGAGACAGACAGTGCAGGCAGGCTGCCCATGCGACTCACCTTCAGCTAACAAAGCCGTGCAAACCGAGATGAACACGATCAGAGTGGTATCGGCAAACATCGTCGTCATCTTGCTCGTTTGCTGTTTTACGTGCTTTTTCTCGTACAATATTTTGAAAAGAAGTGTGATTGACAGCAGCCAGACTCTCCACCGACATGGGAGGACCTCGAATTGATTCGTCAGCACTGACAGACACCACAGAGTCCGGAAATAACGAAGAACGGCTTTTCCTCCGTGACAAGCAGTGGCCTTGTGGGATACGATCAGGCCTCCAGCCCCTTTCACAATGCAAACTTTTTTTTCCCTTTCAGCCAGAATCAAAACGTGTGGCTCTGTCGATTTATATACAGATCTGTAAAGTGTGACAGACGCGCTCACCTTAACACAGAGGTGCAAATGCAATGACGCGTGGATCTACTGAAGAGGGCACGCCCACCCCCACGGTATCTGTGGCAGGGACATGCACCCCCAGCGGCGGGTCGTGAGATTACATTGGCTTTAGGCACCCTGCGCCCCTTGTGGTCATGGAGGTGATTGAACAACATTGATCTCCTATTAGGAGATCAAGCCAAAGCTTTAGTTATTCATTACACCCTTAGTAATCTTGAGCGGTAACACACAATTTAATAATATAATATAAGTAATACAGTATAAGCATAGAGAAGCATTGTAAAGCACAGAGAGGTCTGGTAAAGCATAGGGAAGCATTGTAAAGCACAGAGAGGTCTGGTAAAGCATAGGGAAGCATTGTAAAGCACAGAGAGGTCTGGTAAAGCATAGGGAAGCATTGTAAAGCACAGAGAGGTCTGGTAAAGCATAGGGAAGCATTGTAAAGCACAGAGAGGTCTGGTAAAGCATAGGGAAGCATTGTAAAGCACAGAGAGGTCTGGTAAAGCATAGGGAAGCATTGTAAAGCACAGAGAGGTCTGGTAAAGCATAGGGAAGCATTGTAAAGCACAGAGAGGTCTGGTAAAGCATAGGGAAGCATTGTAAAGCACAGAGAGGTCTGGTAAAGCATAGAGAAGCATTGTAAAGCACAGAGAGGTCTGGTAAAGCATAGGGAAGCATTGTAAAGCACAGAGAGGTCTGGTAAAGCACAGGGAAGCATTGTAAAGCACAGAGAGGTCTGGTAAAGCATAGGGAAGCATTGTAAAGCACAGAGAGGTCTGGTAAAGCATAGGGAAGCATTGTAAAGCACAGAGAGGTCTGAAAGCACAGGGAAGCATTGTAAAGCACAGAGAGGTCTGGTAAAGCATAGGGAAGCATTGTAAAGCACAGAGAGGTCTGGTAAAGCATAGGGAAGCATTGTAAAGCACAGAGAGGTCTGGTAAAGCATAGGGAAGCATTGTAAAGCACAGAGAGGTCTGGTAAAGCACAGGGAAGCATTGTAAAGCACAGAGAGGTCTGGTAAAGCATAGGGAAGCATTGTAAAGCACAGAGAGGTCTGGTAAAGCATAGGGAAGCATTGTAAAGCACAGAGAGGTCTGGTAAAGCACAGGGAAGCATTGTAAAGCACAGAGAGGTCTGGTAAAGCATAGGGAAGCATTGTAAAGCACAGAGAGGTGTGGTAAAGCATAGGGAAGCATTGTAAAGCAAAGAGAGGTCTGGTAAAGCATAGGGAAGCATTGTAAAGCACAGAGAGGTCTGGTAAAGCATAGGGAAGCATTGTAAAGCACAGAGAGGTGTGGTAAAGCATAGGGAAGCATTGTAAAGCACAGAGAGGTCTGGTAAAGCATAGGGAAGCATTGTAAAGCACAGAGAGGTCTGGTAAAGCATAGGGAAGCATTGTAAAGCACAGAGAGGTCTGGTAAAGCATAGTGAAGCATTGTAAAGCACAGAGAGGTCTCAAAGCACAGGGAAGCATCCTAAAGGACAGAGAGGTATGGTAAAGCATAGGCAAGCATTGTAAAGCACAGGGAAGCATTGTAAAGCACAGAGAGGTCTGGTAAAGCACAGGGAAGCTTCGTAAAGCACAGAGAGGTCTGGTAAAGCACAGGGAAGCTGTGTAAAGCACAGAGAGGTCTGGTAAAGCACAGGGAAGCATTGTAAAGCACAGAGAGGTCTGGTAAAGCATAGGCAAGCATTGTAAAGCACAGGGAAGCTGTGTAAAGCACAGAGAGGTCTGGTAAAGCACAGGGAAGCATTGTAAAGCACAGAGAGGTCTGGTAAAGCACAGGGAAGCTATGTAAAGCACAGAGAGGTCTGGTAAAGCATTATAAAAAATAAAAAAAAAATGGCAAAGTATTAAAACATCTCGAAATTTAAAGATGCAAAGTTAAAGTTGAGGATGTTGAGTTGGATGAATTGCAGGAATGCTCCTGCAGCAACAAGCTACCGCAGAAAGTACAACTGATTTTGAGAGAAGGACAAACGAGGAAGGAAAAGCAGACATGTGAAGTGTAAGTTTCGCACAGCAGCAAGCTTATTAGATTCTGTTGCTAATACAGGGAGCAATAGTACAGCATGTTAAAAAACATGATAAAGAAGACTATGACAAATGCAGAGATACACAACTGAGGTGTGTTTCATTTAGGGCGCTATCATTATGAAGAACTAGCAAAGGACCAAAAGATAGGATCAGATTTTTTATTATGTTACATGTATGTTAAAACAAATACTAACAGTTCAGAAATATATCAAATAGGTTTTGCATTATTATTACTATTAGGCGTAGTGATTAAATAACAGGGTAGCTTAACCGTGTGGGATGTTTCATTAATTAAATTTGCAATGTTTAATTAAGCACACCTGTGCCTAATTAGAGACAGTTAAGTGAGAACTGCTGCTGGTTTTTGAATTTGACACGGGGAATAAAGTAGAACGGAAGGGTTACGGATGTTGGTTTGTTTTGAGGGCGGAGTACAGCGATTAGATAGATAGATAGATAGATAGATAGATAGATAGATATCGCAATGTGTGTAAGGCGTTGTTTGTGTTAGAAGCGGCTTTTGGAATGCATCCAGGCTCCAGCACAGCACCACATACCAGGCGAGGGACGGCGAGAGATTGAATACATCGAGGAGGAGGAGGAGCTGCACGACAAAACCCCCTCCGAGCGATTCATCCTGCACAGAGCAAGCATGGCAGGCGACAGCGAGCAGCGGCTGCAAGACCATGCGGAAAACGACCAGGCTAACAGACAGCCGTTCCTCATCGGAGTCGCGGGAGGCACTGCTAGCGGCAAGGTAGATTGTTTGTTTATTTAGCTGAAATGTTTAAGTGTACTGTGTTTTAATTTTTGTTTTAAGAAATGGTCCTCCTGACGCTGTGTGGTGATGATGGTCGTGCTGTACGTGCAGCTGAGACCGCGTGTCTGAGAGGAGAGCGCAGAGACTGATCTCATCGATTTCATCAGCAGTGCTTTCTAATGCTAACGGGACGTTTTATTATTATTGTTAATTACAGTATATTCAAATAACCAAGCTTGTTTCCTTTCAAAGGCAACAAACAAGAGTCTCAATCAAACGTTAAAAATATACTTTCTTGGCTGTTTAATGGTAAGGCCATAGCTTTTATATTGCATTAAAACGTATATATTCCGTGTTATATTGTCTTTCATTTGCGTACCGGTACTTGCCCCATTATAGCCAACAGTAATTTTGAAATACTGACTGAAGTTAATAAAACACAAACCAAAATAGGAGTGTGTGAGTGTGTTTCGTTGTTTGTTTTGACACTGGCTTGCGCTGTGTGTGTGTTTATTGGTTTTTGTTTATTGTATTTATTTTTAAATTATTTGCTAGCAGTCGCTTTTCGGTAACAGGAGAGGTTTTAATTGTATTTGAGTACGTCATTGACAGAAATGTGTGCTCTCTGTCCTGCGATGAATGAGCCACGCCAGCGAACACGGATGTTGCGTTTAAACAGCATTGTGCTGTCGTGTGCTTTGCACAGTTTCAGCATTGCGGTCGGGTTATTGTAGCGCAGTCTTTGTTTGTGGTAATGCCAGTGCGTGTGGTGATAAACAATATTTAACCAGTTTTATTAACTGCATTTGAAAATGATTATGGGAGGGGGTTGTTTGGTATTATGAAGTTTCCTCCAAGATGGCTCGGCCCAAGACAGGCAGCCAGGCGGATTTGTACCCGTCTGTTTGAGGTCTAGTACCACCGTTATAATGGTACGTGTACTGTTTAGTGCGGCTCCTGTGAAGAGTTGCTGGAGGCAGTTCTGGGGATGCACAGAACTGTTATGCATCAGCAAACGCAATGCAGTTTGCGTGTCCGTGTACGCAACACGAACACAGTCACATTTCATTAGTGAATTCTCACTAGAGAAGAACAATGGAAGCTACATATTGAAGGAAAACGGAGTCCCTGTAGGGCATCACTGAACTGCAGTTCCAGGTTAACTGACGAATCTCTACAGCTGAAGTGTTAAGAGAAGGGGCATCGCACTGGGCCCATATTTCAAGTGTTTGGATTGCGGTTTTATTTAATGTCTGAAGGATTGTATTTTTGTTTTTTTTGTTTAAGGAATGGGAAAGAGAATTCTGTTCTTCCAGGTGTTTGCTGCCTTGGTTACACTGAACCTGTTATTCTCCATGTCTATAACATGAAGACGCCACGCCAAAACATGTCGTGTCTTTGTAACCACATGGAAGATAACGACTGCTCAGTATTGCTAATGTGATCTATATTCCCACGGAGGGCCAACACATCTTTTGCTGTAGTTTTATTAAAGAAAGAAGTAAACGATCCCAGAGCAGACTGAGCAGCGTGCCCCTCCTGTTCATTCCAGCGGCAGTGCTGCAAGGGGTTAGTCATGCCTTGTGCTTTTGAGTGGAGATAGTTAGTGTCCCCCCCCCAAGCGCCCAGTCACTGTCTTTACCATGCAAGCACTGAAAACAAGTAGGATAATCTTTCTGTCAATGTCCTGAATACCGAAGATTTATCACAGCTAGTGTTTTAACTAATGTAAGCAGAACAAACCGACAGGACAGGTTTGTGAAGAATTACTGGCAGATAAAAACATGCATAAGAGTAGTTTGTTAATAAAACAATATCCTTGCTGCTGTTCATTGCAGTGTCCTAACCTGTGTCCACAGTGCATAGTGCAGTCATTATTTTTGCCTGCTGGTGGGGACAGTCAGACAGAGTACAAATACTGCAGTCTAGCTTCTTTCTTCCCGCCTCTCTCAATACAGTGGAAGTGCAGACACTCGGCTCAGCACTGGCAGGAGAACTGATGATTGGACTAGACTGCATGAAGAGGGCCAAGTGCTGAGTGTGACTGCGATTAGACAGGAGCGTTGGCACAGAATACTGATGTAGCTCTAGATAAGACTGGAGGATCAGAAGTCTGGGGCTACACACCTGTGAGAGAGGGCACAGTTTGAGCGGTTTGATCTCGTTAATGTCGATTGTTTAACACCTGTGGCCTCATTCCGTTGGAACATGTAGGCACGTGGGGGGTTGGACCCCAGCTGTCTGTTTAAACGTCTTGCATGCTTACTGAAGCATTCCTGCCTTCCCATGGCCACTTGGCAGCCTCTGTACAGCAGTACTGCAGTTTTTTTTTTCCCCCTCCTCCAGCCCCCATGCTTCACATTAACAGTATTGGTGTATAGCGTCTGAATGCGTTATCTCGATCTCTCTCTGTGTGTCATTGCTAACAGAGTAATAACACTTTGTTCCCGTCACAATGAAAGTCCTTTCGTGCATTGTTTGTTTCTGCCCTGTTTACGATCCCTGTCTCCTCTTTACTGTACACATCCTGTGCACTCCTAACAATGTCCTGCTTGCTTTGCATGCAAAGCTTGATGTGGAAGAACACGGTTACCTGGAATCCGAGTTGGACAGCTGTAGAGCCTTGCAGACCGGGGTGAGGGTCTGTCCAATTATTTCTGAAAAGCACCCTGGAGCACCTCATAGTCCTCTCACACCCTTCTCTGGTGAAGATCTGAATACATCCATTTTTATCAGATTTTAAGATTTGTCTTCATTCTAAACTCTTGGGTGTGTCCTCAGACCCTGCCCCTTCCTCTTCCTAGTTCTGTGATACCCCATACCTCTGCGGCAGTCTTTACCTGCTCTTTAAGCAGCTGACTCTGCTCCAGTCCTCTCCCGTATTTAAGTCGGTAGGGATTTGAAGGTTAACAGGACGTGCTGTGAGATCCCTCAATATTCAAAACTTGTTTCCTGTGCTCTCGGGTGGGCTGGTTGTTCCTGCTTCTTTTCAGTAATGTACCTGATTCTGAGGACTGTGTGCAGGGCTAGTGTGTGTTTCAACCCCTGGGTTCATGTTTTCATCACTGTAGATGTGGACAGGGCATAGAGATGCCGCTGCTCTGATGGGTTCGTATACAGTAGTTTCACTTCTACATTTTCTAGTCAAATGTTCTGAAGTTAGGCGGAAGTGATACAACATGGTAATGTTCCCGTGTCTGTCTTGCAGCTGTTTTTGTGTTCGTTGTGTGTTTTTTTTTTTATGGGGGCCATGTGGCAGCTGGGCATAGCTCCCTGTATTTCAGTAACGGCCATGTGTACTCGCTCTTATTATTAAACTGGGAGATGTTTCCAGAGCTTACTTTGAAACAACGCTTTTATTTTGGTGTGAAGGCCTCTCTTCTCTCTTGGTTTACCTATGCAGGAGTTGGCTGGCACAGACTACAGAAATACTTCCACTGCGCAATATTTGCATTGCTATGAGAAGGTAGTTCACTCTAGTTATGTAAACATGTTGGTATGTTACTTGTGGGAGCCTGGATTTGTAGCGATTTACAAGACGGTTGGTTCAAGCAAAGTACATGGGAACTACTGCAGACTCGAGCATTGCTACAGCTGTCACTGAAACTTGTGCGAAGGCAACCTTTTCAAAGAGGAATCATTTTAATGGCAACACACTCTGGACAAGAATTTAACCACAACTGTGCTGATCTGTCTTGGCCATTTTTTATATCATTCCAATGAATTTCTTTCTTTCCAGCATTCATTGCAAACATCACAGGGTATTTTCTAATGCTGAATTGCAGTTTCTTTTCTTTGGGGGGGGGGGATTGAAAGAGGAAGTCTAATGCAATCAGTTTGGAGTTTTGTTTTGAAGGCTCATCCTCCCCATATAAATAGCAGCTTGCCAGTATTTTGGGAATACAGGTGTGCAGGATGTCTGACTGGTTGTGCTTGAAGCCTAGTTGTGGTGTTTGTACTCATACAGGACCCAGCCCAGTGTGATGGAGAACTATGTGTTTATGATGCTTGCATTTCATTACAACTTCCAGTTGTAATGAAACTCTGCAACATTATTTATTGGTGCAAGTTATTTTACCCTGCAGGGCAGTATTCTGGTCTATACCTCACGTTAAATTGTATTGTTTTGATCTCAGTTGGAGCCGTGGTGTTTAGATATGACTGTTGTGAAGATGCAGTTTCCCCATCTCTCTCTCTCTCTCTCTCTCTCTCTCCAGTCGTCAGTGTGTGGGAAAATCATGGAGCTGCTGGGTCAGAATGAGATTGACCACCACCAGAGACAGGTGGCCATCCTGAGCCAGGACAGCTTCTACAAGGTGCTGACCGCAGAGCAGAAGGCCAAGGCTCTCAAGGGCCAGTTCAACTTCGATCACCCAGGTAAGGGGGCGCAAGACAGAGGGCCAGTCCTCCAGACCCCATGGAGGCCTGTGGAGTGTGCTGTCGAGGGCTGGAGTCCAGCATCCCGGTGTGTTGGTTAGAGCTGCACAGAGTATTCAGATCAAGCTCTCCACAAACAAGGAGCACTGGTGTTGATGGGGCTAGTTTTCCATTCATAGTGAAGAAACAGCAGCTTGGGTTTGTGTGGATTACTGTTCCACAGTCTTAAGAAAAGCAGCAGTCATTGCAAATCAAAGCAGTTTTTTCCTTACTTTCTTCACTTTGAATGGTAAGGTGGCCCAATCGACAGTGACCCTCACTTGATCGTTGGCACCTGATTTCTGTGGAGGGCTGAATCGGAAGAATATGCAGCACTAGTATTAATGCAGGTCCCCCCCCCCCCCCCCCCCCCCTGGTGGTGCTGCTCAGCCCTGTGCAGTGTTGAGAAAAGGTGCTTTTCTCTCCTGCCCAGATGCTTTTGACAACGAGTTGATTCTGAAGACCCTCCGAGAAATCGTGGAGGGGAAAACAGTTCAGATCCCAGTGTATGACTTCGTCACCCATTCCAGGTCAGCCAAATATCCAGTTATGAATGCATTAACTGTCAACTTGCAATGTGACATGCTTGTGTGGTACCAGTTACCTGGTTCCATTGCCTCTGGCAGTGTGATAGTTAGTTAACCCATCTCTTCCTACGCTCTGCTCTTTCTCCTCCTCCGTGCTGGGGGGCGCTGTAGGAAGGAGGAGACAGTGACTGTGTACCCAGCTGACGTGGTTCTGTTCGAGGGGATCCTGATGTTTTACTCCCAGGAGATCCGGGACCTGTTTCAGATGAAGCTCTTCGTAGACACGGACGCAGACACCCGGCTCTCCAGGAGAGGTACAGAGCCGGGACAGGAGGGGGTGCACCATCCCTAACCCTCCCCTCTGCACTCCAGCAAACACATAAGAACAGATACAGGGAAAAGCATCTCCATTGCAAATATTTTTTCCACAGAACACAACATGCAGGGAGCCTATAGTGATATTCCAACATGGAAGTAGCTTTTTTTTTTTTTAAATACAATCGCATGTTAGGTGTGATGACACTGTCACGATATGCAGGTCACCTATACAAGGTGTATCATGATACCTGTGGTGGTCCTCCTGGTGGACAATGTATATGATGCATGAGTGGCCATTTAATGATGGCCCAGTGTGTTGAGGAGGAGAAGAGTAGATTCAGGAACTGTTTGTTCTACTGTAAGTGTGCTTTTTGGTCTTGTATCACGATACGAAAGACGCATACCTCTTTACTAAACTTTATATAAAGAAGGTATTGTGATTCATTGATACAGTGGCTCGTTCACTATACTGTTATACTGTAGCGGCTGCAGTGCCCGGGTCACGCTGAACTGTTCCGCTTTGTGTGTCGCAGTGCTCCGGGACATTAGTGAGCGAGCCAGAGATCTGGAGCAGGTCCTCGCTCAGTACATCACCTTCGTCAAGCCTGCCTTTGAGGAGTTCTGTCTGCCAGTGAGTACCAACTGTCCCTCCCTCTCCTTCGCTGCCTCTGTCTATACAGTGTGCAGGGAAATAGGGGCTCCTGAACTGCTGCAAACATTTAAACCAAGGCCTCAATACCGTCTTCTCCAAGGGGAGCTGCTGATGTTTACTCCAACTAAAACTATTAACTTCATTGTGAATTTCTTCAACTATTTGATATTCAACAATCTTAAAATGCACGACGTTTAAGTCAGTTTCTTGATGGCACATCTTGAACCAGGTGCTCTGCATGGGCACTTGCTTTGAGTTGGTATACCGGTGATTTGTGTTGCTGAGTCAGTTTGATTATGAGCTACAGATCATGTCACTGAAGCTCTGAGGATATGAATGCTGATTGTGTTCCTGACTTTGCTGCAGGGGATGGCTGAATCACTCTTAATCCTGTTGTGGTTGAAGCAGTAACATGGGACAGGCTCTCCTATTCTCCACCTATCTTAATAAGGTGCTTGCTTTCTACCAGCAGTGTAGGACTGCAGCCAACATCTGCTTCCTCCTATTAAACCTAGTTGTAACCTGTCCTTGCAAATCCCCTTCCTGCTCTGGGGGTGTTGAAACCACCCAGATCATTGTACCAGCACTATTGTAGCTGTTAAGCAGATCATTTAAAACCTGAATTGTTGACCAGTCTTTGAAACCGCAGTGTGAAGGGGCTTGCTGGAGTCTCCTGCAGTTTAACAGCTTGCTTGTCTGCTAGCTTTCATTTGTTCTCTCGGATGGTAGAGCACTTTGAGGGAGTTGAGCTTCTTTGAGTCCGTATTGTAAGACACTCCTGCTGCTGCTCCCTGTGCAGTTCAGACACGCCTGAAAGGCATGAGAAAAGCAAACCAGCCCTTTTCCTGCAAGCACACACCAGGGAGGCTTGCTGTAGTCCTCCCACCTCAGGCTTTATCTTAGATGTGTTAAACGTGATCATTTTAAGCTAAGTCTCCATCTTCATTGTGCACTAGCCAACAATCCTGACATTGGACTCCAATCAGACCGCTTTGATCTCGATCTGGTGTTGGTGGGATTGAACAGGACTGATTGAGATCACTTTTAACTTGGTCCCAGTAGCAGGTGGAAACATGCCGTTTACTTGACGTGTCGCCCTAGTATGTTTGTGCCCAGGTGGTATACCTTTTACGCTGCGTTATATTGTGTTTTGCCTGCATTCTTCTTTTTTCTAAAGTATCCTATGACTTTTGATTCCAGACAAAGAAGTACGCTGACGTCATCATCCCACGAGGAGCTGATAACCTTGGTAAGCGACCAATTCTTTATATCAGTCTGCTTAACGGGCTTAACCCTGTCAGCGCTGGGGTCTGCAATAAAAATCGTCCAGTCTTTTTGCCAGGATTTCAGGGAAGCTATGAAATATTATGAGGAAGTCTGTCTGCAGGCAGATTGCTTCTTTCTTGTCCTTTTGTGAGGTCGGGTTCTCAACACGACCCCCCTCATCTTTCTAATTGATTTTAGTGTGACGGTAGCTTTTAACGGCTGCTGTCTGGTATGAGGCATGTTCCTTGTTCTCATGTCTGTGTAGTGCGCACCAGTGACAAGTTCATTGTCTGTCTTCTTCTTCTCATCCCCCCCCCCCCAAAATCAGTCGCCATAAACTTGATCGTGCAGCACATCCAGGACATTTTGAACGGGGGGCTGACGAAACGACAGAATGGCTGTTTAAATGGCTACAGCACCCCCCTCAAGAGACAGCCATCGGAGTCCAGCAGCCGGCCGCACTGACCCTGCCCCCTTCCTGGAACGAGAGAGAACAAGGGAAGTGTTTAGTTGTGTATATACTGCCAGTCAGCCGCACTGTATTTAATGAGAAAACAAAGCCAACACACATCAATGCCTTTTTTTTTTTTTTTTTTTTTTTTTGGTGTGTGTGTTTGTACTATAAACTTAATGCTTGAAGGAAGTTCTTATTCTGGGACTCGGCTGCAGGTCTTTGGGTAAAGCTCCTCCTGTTTTTTTCGGTTGGGTTACTGTAAAAAAAAAAAAAAAAAAAAAAAAAAAAAAATGCAACATGGTGGCGTTTTGATAGAATCGCCTGTTCAATATTGAGGCGTACGGTAAATGGTGTTTGCATTAGGGGTCTCTTTAGGCAGTGCAGTTTCCATGAATGCAAAACAACTGGACTAAAAGCAGTGCTAAAATCCCTCCTTTGCATTTGAGACAACCAGGCTGTTTCTATTATCTAAAAGAAGAAAAAAAAGGTTTCACCATGAGCACTAATGCAGCTGGAATTCTTTCTGTACGTTCTCCAGGGCTGTGCTAGCCTGTCTTGCTTTATTTATTTTTTTAATTGTTTTGATCATGGCTGATTTGCGTAGAATGAATTTGCTGTTGGCTGTGGTCATCTAATGAGAAGAGACCTTGTTTAAAAACCTGCATTTAACTAATAAATATATAATATTTTACTTTCTCCTGGACCTGCTTGGTCAGTGCAATACAAAACACCTCCCTTCCTCTGTATGGTTGTCCTTGATTCCTGAACCTGTTTGAGCCGCATGAAACAAACCAGAACCCCTGCTGAAAGTTCTGCATGCTGATTAGCCTTTACCTAGATTTCAGTGCTCCTGTACAATCTGGTCGGCTCTTCATGCCACCCCCGAGTGTAAATGAAACACAGGAGGCCTGTTTCTGTGGGGACCATTGGTTCCCTAACACCCAGATGAAATGTGGAGCTGCTAGGTCCTGCCAGGCTTCTGGCAGGCACCCCACTGCTTGATCTGCTGCTTCTCTCCACAGTTTAATAAATAAAATATTTCTGTACTGTATTAAATTGAGATGGGGATGACTTGTGGAATTCTTTGCCATTGTATTCCTGGCCAGAGGTTGGCCAAAACCCTTCTAAGGAAGCCCTCCTGCTATTTGTCCCATTCCATGTTGCGTCTGTTGGGTTGGAGCGCGCACACCCTCCTACGTTGGTGGAACACCTTGTTCGTTATATAGCCAAAAGCTTCCGAAAGGAACATTTGTTTTTAAAATGGAAATTAACAGTCTTTCTTAATGTTGTTGTAAGATGGGCTGGGCCAGTCCCAGGGTAGTCCAGGATCAGTGCTGTTGCACACTGGTACGTGGAGACCTACTCTGTGCCTCACAGATCAGGGTGCGTTTCTGGGATTCATGCTGAGCAAGTTGTATGAAAGCAGGCACGTTTTCAATGCAGCGTAAGGGAGAGCCCGAGTTCGGTGGAGGAGTCCTCGGCTGAACTGATCCCAGGGGGTTCCTCCTGGCCACTGACCCCTGAGCCTTTTGTCTCCTTGAATATGAATATACTTTGTAATACCCTGCCTTGCACCCACAGAGAGCGAGAGCGCCTACAGACCACGCTCGTACGCACACACACACAGAGCCTAGACAGTGCCTGCTCCAGTGTCCTGGAATATGAATATACTGTGTAATACCCTACCCTGCACACACAGAGAGAGAGAGAGAGAGAGAGAGAGAGAGAGAGAGAGCGCGCGCGCTTACAGACCATGGATGAATATACTGTGTAATACCCTGCCCTAGAGAGAGAGAGAGAGAGAGAGAGAGAGAGAGCGCGCCTACAGACCACGCTCGCACGCACACACACAGAGCCTAGACAGTGCCTTCTCCTGTGTCCTGGAATATGAATATACTGTGTAATACCCTGCCCTAGAGAGAGACCATACAGACACACAGAGCCTACAGAGAGTGCACCTGACTTCTAAGATGAACAACTGTGAATCTAATAAAGGCTGTCCTCCTTGATTCTCACATAGATGCAGTGGTGGATTTTTTTTTTTTTTTTTAATCCCTGGTGTTTTCCAATAGTTGCCAGCCAATTCAGAATCCAAGGTTGCAGTGCATATCAAGGTGTGTGTGTGTGTATTTCATATACAAATATTACACAGTATGTTGCCATTATATAAATGGTTATTCCACAGTGTTTACTATTACTGTACTTCTATACTACTTAAAAAAAATACTGCAATAAAACCTTGTGGTTCTTTAACACGTCTATCTTAATAGGCAGTGGTACACTGTCCTGTACAAACAGTTTAGAAATAAATGCAGTATTTGTGTGTGTGTTTATATATATATATATACACACACAGCCACACATTCCTGTGTGTACCTTTTATATTGACTCCTGTAAATGTGTGTACAGATGTAAGTCTATTGATTTTCCATGGAGAAGTGGCTGCTTTACAGCGTGTATTGGGAATGGTGTGGGACTGGGGTCCAGTTCACAGCCCAGCAGCTGCTTCTGATCAGCACTAACTCAGACTGTCTCATTACCATCCTGCACCCTCTCCTCTATCCAGGGCTGCCTTACCCTGGGTGTGCTTGTTCAACGTCTTCTGGTTAATCCTATTAAAGGAATCCTCCACTGTGTCCACTGCTGCTCTCTCTGAGGAATCCTTTTCCAGACCCTGAGTTGACTATGTGTGTGTGTGTGTGTGTGGGTGTGTCAGCGAGCCCTCCACGTGGCATGGTCATGAGGACCACAGCACCCTGCTAAACCAGAGGGAAGGGGGGTTACTAGCTCCTCCTCAAACTGCACAGGTCACCGGGAGCAGGGAAGGGGTCAAACTCCACTGAGCCAAAGGTAAGAACACTGCATGCGTTGTCCCAAACCTTAGTGCTCACGTGGAATGGGTCAGAGGGGAATGCATTCAGCGTTTTTATGCAACTTCGACTCTGTATGTGTGGCATTAGACCCATCGGGATTAGTCTATACTGTAGCTGTCCCTGTATAGAACCGGTGAATGCGTTCACCTGCTATGGTGGCGCCCCCTGCAAATTGTGTCCCTCGAGCTGGGAAGTGCATTTTGAAGTAATAAGTGGGATATCGGATGGGGATTGGTAGAGCTGCAGTGTGTTCAGAAGGAGCTGCTGTGGACAGTCCTCGGAAGAGCTTGGTAGCAGAGCGCTCTGCAGAAATGCGTTTCTGTACCCACTCTACTGCGGGCTTGCTGAAGTGTTACCTCGTATTACCTTGATCTGGATAGTTAGTCAGGTGAGCATGTCTTCACAGGCATGCCAAGTGTTGGTCTGTGCCTTGTCTTCATGCTATCTGCATCATTTAACCCCTTACCCATGTATTATACTGTAAATGATCACTGATGTTTGAGAATGGCACATGCAGGGAGCAAAACTGTACCATGTTGTGTAATTATAAAATAAAGATTTTCTATGAATGCCTTGGAGTCTTATTTGTTTGCGTGTACTGTGCGGGGTGTCCCAGTGGAAGTGCTGCATTCTTACATGGTGTTGGACACTCTAGCCCTCTGGTAGAATGGTGGCAATGTTAACTCCTTCTCCTGCACACTAGAATGGTGGTAATGTTAATTCCTTCTCCTGCACACTAGAATGGTGGTAATGTTAACTCCTTCTCCTGCACACTAGAATGGTGGCTGTTAACCCTTCTCCTGCACACTAGAATGGTGGTAATGTTAACTCCTTCTCCTGCACACTAGAATGGTGGCAATGTTAACTCCTTCTCCTGCACACTAGAATGGTGGCAATGTTAACTCCTTCTCCTGCACACTAGAATGGTGGCGATGTTAACTCCTTCTCCTGCACACTAGAATGGTGGTAATGTTAATTCCTTCTCCTGCACACTAGAATGGTGGCGATGTTAACTCCTTCTCCTGCACACTAGAATGGTGGTAATGTTAATTCCTTCTCCTGCACACTAGAGTGGTGTGTGTATCACTATGAGATGTAATAAATAAAGATGATATTGTTTTAGAGGGACGATTAACTTAATCTGCAATGTGGGTGAAATTAGCAAAATGACACAAGTAGGCCTACATACAGTAGGCATGGAGAAAAATGTGTCAGTAACTTAGTTTATTTCTGCAAATATGCACTCTGGTAGTTTTTATATTAACGCGTTTAAGGTGAAACTTCTAGAGTAAATATTACTTTAAAAAAAAAAAATTAGCTGTCAATTTACAGAATCCCCATCTTGTAGAACTGTGTCCTCTGATTTTGTTAGGTACAAATTAAAATTATAAATCCAGTTGACTTAATCTTATTTTGGTATTCAATGTTTATTAAAGTTGATGTCAGTGCTAACAATGTCAATTAGTAATTTTTATAATGAAGAATATAATTTTTGCAATGTACTAGAAGACCGTTTCAGAAATGCCCAGCAGAGGGCAGCAGCCTAGAAAGCCTAGCCCAGTGGTCCTTAATTAACAAGCCAGTAGATTTAGTGCTTGTTGTTTGTGTCGGTCTAGATCAGATGCGTTTGTTGTTGTTTTTTTCCTGTGCAGGGTGCGGTTTTCTATATTTTGTTGCAAAAGAGAGCATTTAAATCCACTTCGGTGTCATCTGATTGCAGCCAAATTGTAACATCAAACAGTAACCCTACATGAAATACATATGAAAGAGCCGTGTTCAGCCAGAGCCAGCCAAGGTTAAAGGCTTTAGAATCAAGGTCTTCTAAATATAGGCGGTGCAGCAGTGGGGTTCGCCTTCTGGTTGAGGGACCATCTACATCGTGCTTCACAAAACCCTTTGCAGTTTCTACTCGAGTGGAGTGGATGCCATGTAGTCTGAGTAATGAGATTAGTGAAAACGCAGCTTGTCTTACACCCGCACGAAAGGCAGATCCAGGTAACTGCTGTGATAAAGACTGCTTGCAATCATATTTTGCTAAAAACCCCGCTCACGGTAGCTTGTGATCACACAAAACACATTGCTAATGTCCTTTGTCTAATCAAAACGTTTGTCTAGCTGGAAGACTGTTTTATACCGCTGACTATCTTCTGGACTCGGATGAGTGTATTTAAAGGTCTGGGTGAACAGATCGGTTGAGTTATGAAGAATGATAAAGATGTCCATTGATTCAGTAACAGCCAACACCGATGCTGTAATCACAGTTTCTGTAATTATACTTATTTCACTTTTTTTTACTTCTGTATATCATTTATTGCATGTCCCCAGTATGATTCTCCTCAAATAAATCTTCATTTTTAACCCAGTTTAATAAGAGCGTGGCAAACCCAGCCTAATGTCTCAAAGGGATTCACAACAGCTGAGCGGAGTGACCCACAGACAGGCAGCAGCACGTTTCATTTGGGGTTTATATTAGAGGCCTCTCGTCAAACTACCGCTCCTACTGATTTTGCGGAGCTTCTGGCGTCTAATAAGCTCCAAGTCGGTTGCACAATGTACTTATTTAACACGGGATGAGCTCAGCTTACACACAGCGGGAATGAATTTAAGTGGCGTGGGTCCAGACCCGGCGTTTTCATTAAGCGTGTTTCTGCAACGGGCGCAGACTGTGAACACCGGGAGACCGTGGACTATGATGCCCTCCTCGAGTTTGGTCTCCATGCTCTCTTTTCTGTACAGTGAATAGGCGACTCCTCAGTGCTGCAGGAGCCACCCTTCCCTTCGCGTCTCGGGGTTGTTTTTTTTTTTGCAGTCATTGTAATTAGGACTCGGTGTGTCTCGTCTATTCTGAGCTCTCAGGCTGTTACTGAGAGACGCACCTGCCAGCTCACGCAAACATCTCCAGGAACTGTGGCTGGTGTGTGTCACATTGGAGACGCGAGAACATAGTTTCTTTAAAAAAAAAAAAAAAAAAAAACAACAACAAGAAATGGTCACACTTCTATTTAGCACGTGTTTATTGTTTATAATTTTTAACAGCTTTTATAATTTTATTGAGAGGGCGGGTGACTGGCAAAATGATTATTTAAAAAAACAAAAACAACAACAAAAAAAAAACATTTCGCCACAAACTGAGTATTTAACAAAATAACCATTGTGATAAAACCTGATTCCACATGTGTTAAACTGGTTTGAGTGGCTCAGTGATTAGGGAACTGGAATACAGCGTCTTGAAGCCACAGCACCTGTGCAGAGCTGGGAAGAGGTTTTTTTTTTACTTCTGAGCGTTTTAAAACCCGTTTTAATCGATGTTTATTGGATGTTTAATTGATGTTTAATCATCGATGTTTATTGGATGTTTAATTGATGTTTAATTGATGTTTATTGACTATTCCATTAGTTTAAACAAAACAGCACCACAGCTGCCACCAGGTTAGCAATGTAAATCAAGGAAATCTTCACAGAGGCTTTTTCCTGAGTAAACACCTTGATAAATATTTCAAGCGAGCAAGTAATTGATGCTGGAAGCAGTCTGAGAATGCAGTTAACGCAGAGCGCGCTGCAAGCCGGAGGCGGGCTGTGACGGGTGATAATCAAGTGTGTTTACAGTTTACAAAAATATCTCGCGAAAGAGGAGGTGGATGATGAATGGCATGGCAAGCTGCGTGTGGCGCTGCAGCGCACCCGTGAGTAATACATTAGTATGCACTAAGTGTAGGTGGTGTGAACACAGTGCCCGGCTTCATCTGGGCATACTCGCTGTGTCCATTTCATTGGATATTACAACCTTCCATTCCCGCAGGGGCACACAGTTCTCCGTGGAAATTAATGTGCCTTCAAATAAAAAAAAAAAAACACAGCGAAATGCTTTTACATTTTATGGATAAACAGTAAGAAGGAATAAAAACCAAATAATACGTTTTTTTTTTTTTTTTTTTTGCATTGCATCCTGTTGACCTTGAAATGAAGGAACATGATCATATTCAAATAGTCATTTGCACCGAATTGTTTCTGATGATGTGTGCTCTTTCATGCGGAGTGGTTGTCGGGCATCAGTTTCTCCAGCACTGGGTTTAAAGAGCTGTATTTCCTGTAGCTACAGATGGTGTTGACTGACTAGGCTTTGCCTTGAACTTCAATGATACCGGAAGTGTCTTTAATGGCTCTACAGTATCGTCTGGAACAGGAAGAATTATTATAGACACCTCTGATCAACACTTCTGCAAGCCAGAACAAGATCTACCATGACAATAACAGAATGTCAGGGTCTTTAAACACATCAGCAGGGCTTATCAAGCACCTGAATGTTCTCTCCTGCATCGTTCTTCGATGCACTTTGTGGCACGAGTACTGTGCTGTAATGTAAGCCTGTCACAGTGCCTCTGCTGCTGAGTGCCTGTGTGCGTCAACGCATTGCTCAGTTTCATTATCACCATGCACATGTTCCAGAGAGGCAAGACGTTTCTCACTTGTAAAAATAACCCTGGGAAACGAAGGTCTTGACTGTTTAAAGACTAATCACTAGATACTTGTTCAAGAAAACCAGATGTGCTGCAGCAATAGCTGTAGTTACCCCCGTTATAAATGACATCAGTAGAAAACCAGACCAATCACAGCTAAGGATTCTGCTCCATTCCAGTCTGTCTTATTTTGTGTACTGATGTGCTTAAAATACTGCAGTAGAACTTTATTTAACATGAAGCCTACGCATCTGTTCTTCATCAATACTCACTGACTGCTCTTTTGTTTTTAATCAATACTGCAAAGTACAAAATAAACCGTAACCAAATGAAAGGACAATGCTGAACAAAGTAAAATGTATGCAATTCAACTTAAAAGGATATTTTATATTATCTACTTTTTCCAAATGTGCCTTTCTGTTCTGTTTAATACCTATTGTTTGCGTTCTGTGTGCCCTTCTGTTGCCATTTGTGCTGAAATAATTATGTGGCATGTTTACTAACGATTCCAGCAAACGCTGCTTCTGAAAAGACTCCTGAAGATTGACTCTGGGGTCCCTGATAACGCTGTGCTGTGCACTGAGACCCGTTAATAAAGCCTGTGCAGCACGGATATGCTTCTCCAATACCGAGGAGTCTTTTAAGAAGCAATAGTTGCAGGATGAGTTATAATAGTTATAGTAACCATGGCAAATAATGATCTAAACACAACAGGACATTAAACAGAGGAGAATCAAATCTCACGGAAATGTACCCTTTAATGAATACTTCACTGGTGCCAGAGTGCATTACACAGATACTTTTTAAAGCAAAATGTGCCTAATAAAAGATTTATGATGCTCAACTCTACAGCTGTGCAATATCACAACCAGCTTACATGCATGTCTTACTGTATGTGAGAAAATGATTGAGAGGGAGGAAGAATGTTAGGAAAGGCTTGTCTGGAGTATTCAAGATTAATCACATTTTTAGCTGAGAGCCTTCTTCAGTTATTTGCATTGGCAGTTAGCAATTAATTAAGTTTTGATAGTGCAGGGTCATATTGTTTTTTCAGACACACTGTCGATGAATCATGCTCTATTTCAAGACCCCCCCCCCCCCAGTTAAACCAGTTGTAGCCACTTGTACAGATGCTAGCAGGTTTCTATAATACATTTAGTATGGCACTTTGTTATTCTTTGTAGTTTCATTTTTCTTGCAATGACTTTTAACATACTGGACAAAATAAAACACATTGACAATGACATTTTTTTAAAAACTCTTGCTTCATTTTATAAACATACTGCATGCATGCACTTCTTAAAGCACTGCAACATGAACAAAATGCTCAGCCTTTTCCTGGCTGGCGCCTGTTGAGTTGTATAAAAAGGCTCCTGTGTAGAGAATCCTGGCACAGTTCATACAATCAGCACCATGGACAGTTCCACTGTGCTACTCGGCTTATAAAACAGAACGTAACAAAGCAAGCTTGAACAGGGCTGTACACGGGAAACACTCCATCTATTGTAAACATATATTACGGGCTGAAGGATAAGATAGGTACCGTGCTTCGCTCCAGAGCTCTGTATAGTGTAAATCTTACCCCAAAGAAAACAAAACACTCTATATTATTCATTTAAATCCAAGTATAGCAGTATACCCCCATTGCATCTGGAATCATTAGCATCAAAATCCATAATGTGTCTCACAAGCTTTCTGTTGTTAACCAATACCTGCCCTTGAAGAAGCAGCTCAACCAAGAAATGATGCACGCTGGGAAAAAGTAAAGCACAACGCACCCAATAAAACAGGGGCAACCAACTGGGCAATCAATATCAAGATCAGGATCAACCGAGTCTTTCACGAAAACAAAGTATAAACAATACTAAAAACAAATATCTATATCAAGATCAGGATCAACCAAGTCTTTCACGAAAACAAAGTACAAACAATACTAAAAACGAATCCGTGTGCATCAATACCCAACGCCGCGTGTGACAAGCTGCATAGCACACAGAGCCACCCCAAGACACCTTCTGTTGTGTATTATTGATCCATCAGTTAGCTGAATCCAGCTGCAGGTCGATTTTGATCAATACTTGCCCTTTCCCCTCCATATCAGACTAGTAGTGTACCATACGAAATAAATAATGACATCTGTTCCTTCATTTTGTTTAGTTTTTTTAAAGGCCAACTTTGTTTGCACCTCACTATCGAACTACAGTAGTCCATGTACTGTAAACACTTCTCCACCTACCAAACCTCAACCCACTAGCCTTCCCTTATCCCAAACATGCAGCCTGAAAACTGAAACCACCTACCAAACCCCAACCCATTACCCGTCCCTTAACCTCAACATGCAGCCTGAAACCTGAAACCACCTACCAAACCCCAACCCATTACCCGTCCCATAACCTCAACATGCAGCCTGAAACCTGAAACCACCTACCAAACCCCAACCCATTACCCATCCCTTAACCTCAACATGCAGCCTGAAACCTGAAACCACCTACCAAACCCCAACCCATTACCCGTCCCTTAACCTCAACATGCAGCCTGAAACCTGAAACCTGTGTGGCGAGGGTAAGGGCAACAACACACGTCAGTACAGCTTTAACAGGACTGCCATCACTTCTTGTCTCGTCTTGCCAGTCGGCCAAATGCGCGTCACTGCTGTCTCGAAATGAACTGCATTGGCGTTACCGGATAGACGCATGAGTATCTATCTTTGCTGTTGCTTAGTTCTGCTTTTCAAATCCTCCTGTTTGACGGTAAACGGTCCTATTTGGGAGGAATGACCACCATCGGGGGCCCTCTCTTGGGCCTCCACATGAGCACTTGTGCGTCGTTGGCGTTGGGTTTGACCAGGGCATTGGCAGGGATCGCTTCCATCCTGGTGAGCACTCTGGGCTGCTCCTGCTGCGCTTGCCCCGCCAGCCTCGCACGCTGTCCCAGGGGCTGGTAGGGGTCCACCTCGATGTCCACTCGCATCCTCCACTTGATGGTTTGCAGCAGGATCTTCTCCTTGGTGGCGGTGTTGAGAGCCACCAGCCAGGTGGTGAAGCTCTGGTCCCGTTTGATGCGGGTCAGCATGGGCAGGTTGCTGTCGCTGACCGGCACGGCCCAGGTCACGCTGGGGTAGAAGTTGTCGTTCATGCTGACGGTGAAGCGGGAGACCTTGCTGGTGGGGCCGACCAGCGTCACCGTCTCCGTGGTGTTGCCGTACCAAGGGTAGCTGACCCCGTCTGAGTCGCTAATGGCTTTCACCCTGCCTTCACGCAGGTCGGGTAGTTCCCAGCTGGACCTGCAGAGGGAGACAGAGAGCAGAATTAGAGCAGGGGGCAAAACTGCATCGGCCCTGCTCCTGCGTGACAGGCATTTGGAACGACTTGTCTTAAAGGCGTGATTGTATCATTAAGTGCAAACTGCAAAACAGATTCACTGCCTAATCAAAAAAAAGGAGTCACCTTTTTTCAATATGCCTTTACATTGTGGATGGTTCTGAATTTATATAAAAAACATCCCATCAGTCTAATCAGTAATTTCCGGTCCGAAGTTCAATACACTAGAACTATTTTGTGTCTGCATGGAGTTTGCTTTGTTTCCAATGATAGCAGATTTACACAGAATGAGTTTAGTGGGTTGATTAAACTGTGACAGGTCCTTGGGGATCTGGTACTTTCCTTACATATTTCTCTCTGAACCTCGACCTGTAAAATCTCCTCATTGTAGTTAGTAGCAGCTGTAGTAGGGCATGTTCAGTAACGCTGGCAAGCGGACTCCAGCAGGAATGCACCAGGCTGCCTCTCCTTGTGTCAAAGTGGAAATAAAGGGCTGGATTTGCAAAGCTATTTACTCCAAAATGAATGATAAACAGCTTCAGCCCATGCACAAGACCCTGCATTAAATGTCTGAGTTGTTTACTTGTAGTTTGGGTGTGTTTTGCAATCTGAAAAATGATGATTTGGAGTAAAAATCTCTGAGAGTTTGGCAAACCAGAGTATCTAAATCATTATAATAATGAGCGGGGAAATCCTTTTAACCTTCTAATATCAGTTTTATTGTTTTTCTAAACCTCATATAATTAGATTTTGATCAGATACAATAGCAGAAATCCTGTTTCATAGTTTGAATAGTTTGAATAGCTTCTTGAAACTTTTTTAAAAGACCGCAGGGACCATACGTGAAAATAATTCATGGTACATTTTCAATTTGGGAAGTGAAAACGGCTGGTCTCCTGACACTACTGTGAAAGCAGTAACACCTACTTGAACTCAAACTGCAACACTAACAATCTGGTTGCTGACACTGACTGCATTACCTATTATTAAAAGCACTGAAACAATGTTTTAATGTATTTCACACCAGCATTCAAAGCTTGCATTCACAGCCAGTCTACAGAGAGGTTTGAGGCAGTTCAGTGCATTGGTGGCTAGAGGTGAAAACAATAACTCTTTAGCAATCTTACGTCTGGCTGCTGGGTTTGGGCAGGGTTGCAATAACCTTCATTTTCTATATAACGCTTACTTTGCATAACGTGTGCTTGAAAACAGCTAATTGGTTACAATTACTAATTTGTAAAACCTTTGCTTGAAGGTAACCCTAACCCAAACAGCACCCACACCCAGCAGGATCACAGCAAGTTCAGTCAGAGCCTATACAGGTCAGATCTAGAGGTTAGTTCATTGCAAGCAACATCCTAATTTGGCAGACATGGTAAATATTACTTTCGTTCTGTATTAGGCGATCAACTTATAAACTAATATGTTTATAAGTTGTCTCAATTTTACTTGTATCGGTTTAGACTCATTAATATTAATTGTTGGTAAAAAGGTCATGACCTCATGCTGAGTGATGGTCCGTGTCTTTTTGGTATATATTTGTTTAATCTTAATTATCTCAGGACAATGTTATAACTGTAATCTGAAATGTTGTGGTAGAATATAATTTGAGGAATGCTGAATTACTGTTTACCATACTTTTGGTTGTACTATGTGTTGCTTATCAATTTGATAAAAACATACATATTTACTGTTATTTACTATTCATTATTACAGAGCATGAAAACAGATTCTCATAATAATACAAATCCAACAGTATGACTAAGATCGATATTGCACTGACTTCAGAGATAATGGTGTCCAATACTGAGGCAATACAGGAACACTAGAATACACTGCAGCATATACTTCTCTGTGCTAAGAAATGGAAACTCAGTCATGCCTAAGGTGAGCTACGCATGAGGAAAGAATGCTCCTAGGTGTTCTGAATAGAACCATATGTTGCCTGTGTGGAAGGCAGTGGGCTGTATGGAACACATCAAGGGCATATCGTGTTTGAAACAACGATAGACAAATAGACTTTTCATAACCCCATAGTTATGCCTTTTTATACAAGAGTCCTAAATACAAGGATTCATACTAGACACGAATATATGCCAGCCAACTTGGCACATAATATCCAAACAAAACAAACACACAACGCGTCAGCACAGTAATTGCTATGTTGTCTGTAGAAAGATACCGTGTTGGCATGTCTTTTGGCAGCAGGAGTTAAGCTCAAGGGATAATGGGGCTAATTCGTGCTCGAGAGCTTCTCACATAAAGAAGTCTGTTATTAGTGTGCAATAAGAACACAGAGTGTCTGCTACTGTCTGCTCTGAAACTCTCAGAAAGAGTCAGGGAGGGTGCAATGGTCTGTAGCCTGTCTGAAAGGGCTTCCTGCAGCCTGCGAGTTTCCAAGGTGACGAATCCAACTCCTCAATCAAGTTATCTAGTTAATGAGGCTTAATTACTTTATTTGATCCATCTGGGTCAGCCTTTCTATTGAAATGAAAACTAACCAGTGGGGTGTTTGCCTAACACTGCAAATCACACCTATGCGCACTCGCAAATGATTTACCACATGGATCCATAATGAGAGCAAGCGGGTGGGTTTGGTAGCAAAAGCTGGACCCGCGCCTGTTTCTGCCCCCTGCACTGCAGAGCTGTGTGTACGTTTTCAGTGAAAGTGCAGTAAGTTGATAACAATGGAGTTTAGTGAGACTGCAGGCTGCCCAGTAACTTGAGCTGCAACATTGCGATACACACTGACCCTTGATTCCCTGTGTTAGTGCACTGTTGTTATTTTTTATTTAAATTCATGTTTGGACAGTGGAAAAGGGGAGCATGATAATGGAAAATATGCCCTCATGCAAGCCAATAACCAGGGCTGGGTGGGAGCGCGAGAGAGAGTTATAAAGCAGTACAATATAATGATGACAGCATTTATTCATACATTGCACCTCCAGTTTTTTCTTTCTTTTTTATAAAGTGTTTAAGACATTGGTTTGCCACTTTGAACTGCTACTGTGGGGGAAAAAAATCTGAAAGGGGTAAAACAAATATAAAACTAGCAACGCAACTGGGCTTAGCTGAAACTAAGCGGTTTCTTCATAGTTTGGAACAGCTTTAAGGATTTAAAGAAAGAAGCCTCGGCACCTCCCTTATAAAAGCTCCCCATAGTGAAAGCATAGCAAAATGTAATAAAGCCTTGAAAGCATGGTAGAGCCATACACAAACATTGTAAAGCACAGAGGTAGGATAAAGCATTTCAATAATGAGAATAATAATAATAATAATAATAATAATAATAATAATAATAATAATAATAATAATAATGCACACAGATTGTTCGGCTGTACTGCTCACTGAGAAGGATGCTGAGGTCACCAGCTGGTGCATCATCCTCTAAATGCAGCACAATTATTAATCCTTACAATCGTTTACTGTGAATAGAATTGATTGGATAATAACAGGTATGCTCAGGATATCAGCTTTCAGACTCAAAGGACACCCCCGCCCCGAGGCGAGACCCCTGACAGCTGTGAGAGGTCAGCCAAGGTCAGGCAATGAAGACGCATATAATCGGGGGGGATTATATTTTTGTCTTTTCTCTCATCTGTTCTGCAGGGTGGTGTGATGCACTCGTCTCTTCCAGGAGTAGCCAATCACTGCCCAGGATTTCGGTGCAGCTATTCATCTCATTTCTATTAACGGTTTTTCTATTTTTGAAGACAAAGCAAAAATAAATTAAAATAATCAATTTGACGGAAGTCGCTCCTGGGACATGACGTTTAGATTTGGAGATTAAGTCTTAAGACCGCGTAGCACAGGACGTTGTAACCCTCTTCAGAACCTTTGAAATAAATGTGCCACGCTGTAGGAACTGATTCTTCAAAGGGGAACGAGTTCAGTCTCTGTGTCACAGGCCATAGGACCTCATCTGAATGTCTCCAGGCAAGCTCAAAGCAAGTGCAAAGCCAGGTGAAAGCAGATTTAGAAATAAAAAAAAGATAATAAGCAAGAGGACCTAGAGCCACTCGGAATTATTGCAGAAACAATAAACTAGCAACAAGGGATATGCAATAATAAAAAAGCTATTCAAATGACATGTGCTGATTAAGGGGGGGTGCTGTAATGAAGGAGGACACGAGACAGATGGCCAGTCCCACTGGAGTCTCAGCTCAGGTCACAGCCCCAGCCCCGTGACAGAGAGAGGAGAGCAGCTCTCCCCAGAGCCTGTGTCAGCACAGGGGGGCTGTGGGACAGGATGACTTCATTCATCTCTTTCTAACTGCAGCACTCCTGGAATCTGCTGAGCTCCAGGCAGCAGTGCATTAAATCCAATATTACAGGAGAGAGAGGAGGCCTAAATAGAACTGAAAATGCAGGAAAAAACAAGTCCTCCAGGGAATAAGACTTGTACCAATAATAAGGATGCGCTTTCAGATCTAAACCAATGCAATAGCACATGCAATCTCAACTATCTTTCAGATCTGAACCAATGCAATAGCACATGCAATCTCAACTATCTTTCAGATCTAAACCAATGCAATGCAATAGCACATGCAATCTCAACTATCTTTCAGATCTAAACCAATGCAATAGCACATGCAATCTCAACTATCTTTCAGATCTAAACCAATGCAATAGCACATGCAATCTCAACTATCTTTCAGATCTAAACCAATGCAATAGCACATGCAATCTCAACTATCTTTCAGATCTAAACCAATGCAATAGCACATGCAATCTCAACTATCTTGCCTTGCAATTTGTTTTCTACAATGATGGTATTCTTTTCCAAATGCTGTTTTCTTTACAATCATTGTATTTACAGTAAATTATATAATGTGGCATCATGCAAAAGTGATTTAAAGGCATGCTAACCCATGCTTTAAAATCCCATCTTTCCCTCCCTGAACCCACCCAAGCCCAGTATAACACCACCATACAGCACACCCTAAATAACTAGAACTGACTGTGAAAGAAATGGCTAGCTATACGTCTGGTTCTAGCACTGCTGATACAATGCACTGCAGAGGCTCTGTGAAATAATACCTAGAGGTCACAAGAACACAACACTTTCATGAACAGCAGATTGGAAAGTGAGATGGTACAGCAGTCTGTTATGCTGATTCAAGAAGCTTACAGTCCCTCTGCAGTCAAGTTATACAGGGAAGTCTGGTAAAGCTCAGGGAAGGATTCAGCAAAGCTAGCGCACACAAGCCAAGGGGCTCGTTATTGTGATCATAGTGGCTGCCATATATAAAGATCAGCAGGAGTAAGATAAGACTACGCCAACCCTGGTCTGGAAGCAGGCACATCTTCTATTTAGTTAAGCAGGTCAGGATTGATTTATGAAAATCCTGCCCTTTTCAATCCTCTTAGCATCCCACCCGTGCTCTGCATCTCTTAACACATGTGCTAGGATTCGGCTTTAACTGCTGGCTCTGTATTCTGGGAGCGCTGGGGTGCTCCCGTTCCTCATGCATTATGGAATAGCACAGGTACAGAACCATGCTCTCTCAAGTCGTGCTCCAACAAGAGAGTGTTACAGAGCTGAAAGAGAAGCAAAGCCATGTTAACCTGTTAGGGTCCGCCCACCCAATGTTAAATATCCCACCGGCAACCTGGCCCTTTAACTCTTGTTACTCAGGCACTGTGAGAGACAGCCCTGCTCATCATTGGAAAGAGGAGATTCAGCGCTTTCAAATGAGGTCCTGCTTGTGTATTTCCAGTAGATGCCCATATTAGGAGTCTTGAAAGTGAGTGTTTTGGAATGTTGCTGCTGCTCTGAAGACAGAGCTACCTCAGAGCAGTAAACAAACATCTACACACAATCTTTACAAATAATAAATGGGTAAATATATACTTGTGGATCAGATGCATGAGACCAGAACTGTTTAGGGTTACGTTGCCCTGTCTATTCAAGCCACAGTGAACAGTCCCACCTTGTGCCACATGATCAGGTTGCCTGGGACGAATAATTTCAATGGGTTTTTTGTTTCTTTTTTTGCACATTTTCAATTAATCCTTTTTTTTTGGTCCCTGTTGTATGTATGGCCATAATTCCTTTATTTATTATTTTAAAAAATGGCCATGTTCCCTACATGTTGAAGTTTCATTGTACACTGTCAGATTCAAGCTGGCCATGCTAAAATATTTTTTACAAACAATACTTTTGTACAATTTCTCTCTTTTCCTGTGGTTTTTGTTATCCGTATTGAACAGGATGCGTTTTGGACTATTGTTATGGAAGCCTAGTGTGTGCACATTCATTTCATGTCTGCCATGTCTCTTTACAGTTAAAGAGTTATAGCCACAGTTCTAACTACAGCAAAAACAACCGGAAATAGCTCAGCCCCATAATCCCTCTTTAAACACTAAAGGAGTCGAGATTTTGCTAATTAATGTCTAAATGGCACCTCTCACAGAGTTTTGTTTTTGTGTGCAATGCTAACCAGAACACAAAGAAAAATATGGAATGGTTTGAACTGCCCATGCCATATTTCACAGACAGACGAAGAAAATGCTAGACAGACAGACACATCCACCTTTTCTTAAGATTTTGATAGTGGTTTTCTTTCTACCTGAACTTTTAATTCAAATATAACTGAAGCACTAGCAATCAAAACTCTGCCAAGGCAGTATGACAAATGATTTGCTTCTTTCTGATAACCCTTTAAGGTTGAGCTACACTGTTTCCATTCCAGCCAGACCAATTTTGAAAAGAACTGGGGCTGTCAACAAGCAATCCCAGACACCCAGTGTCCCAGGACTGCTGCTTGAAGAAAACCCCACACTGCTTCACCCGTGTCTGACAGGAAGAGAGGCTTTCTGGCACAGGCGACTCCACCATTGGGTGGTATTAGATGACGTACAGGAGATGGGAGGTTTAGAAAGAAAAGTACATGCAGAGAGAGATAAGGTGTAGGTAAAAGGGGACCTCAGCGTGAACATGCAAGTCACACGAAGACGTGGAAGTAAAGTTCAGATTACAGCATCAGTGCTACGCTTGTATTCTTTTGTATAACAGAGAAGACAGAATATCACAGCCAGGAAGATTTTGTGTCTGATTCCCAACCAAGTAAAAAATGAATAAATCAAACGCAGAACTGCTGTATAAGGTGGTGCTGTACACTGCAGACCAGGTTAGAAGACAGTACGACTGGCCCTGCCATTTGCCCCTAATGCAATTACACTAGCACCTGTATTCTCCTGATAAGGCAGAACATGAACAGCACGGCCTCATAACTATGGCTCCCAATTACAGCTTTGTAAAGGGGGAGCGCGATATATGTTCCAGAGTTCATTGTAGGCTCAGTTGTATGCATGAACCATGTATGTAAATGTCTATATATTTGAATATACAAGATGATAGGCATTTTGAAGCCTACATCTTTTGAATGTCTTTTGAATATGGACATGACTAGGATCTCATAGTGATGTTTGCCGGTAGAGTTTGACCTGACAGTAATGAAATCTGAAGGTCGCGTATCCAAGGTTACACAGGCCTATTATTATGTTTGTTTTTAATAGGAGTATACATTCAATAAAGAACGCAAGTGTGACCTGTGGTGACCTTTATGAAAGGAGCCCGAGATTTCACAAGGGGCTTAGTCTTGAAGTTGCTAAGTAGCATACTGTGAAAAAGGCAATCTCTTTCCTGCAGGCACCTGCTGCCTTGCACTGAATTCACTTACTTTCCTAATATACCCCATTTTCAATTGCAATTTGGAATCATTCTTTTTTTTTTTTTTTAATTGGGTCTTTTGTAAATGAAATAGAAAAAAAGGCCAGTCACGCTTATCTCAAACGTGTATCTAGTTATAACCAAGAGGCAACATGCACATCAGTGCTCTATTTTTATTTACTTTTTATCTGAATAATCGAGCTGAAGCAGTCATGCTCATTGTACTTTTACTGGATCGGGGATTGAAATAAAACTCCCATTGCATAGCAGTTTGATCCATTCCTGGCTTTACTATGAGTTTAATAAGACACATCTGAGTTTGTTACCTACACACTGGGGCTAATCAAGCTCTTATTAAAACCTGGGTTGGCAAAACTGCTATGCAGTAGGACTTATTTCCATTGCTACATGCTATAATAATAATAATAATAATAATAATAATAATAATAATAATAATAATAATAATAATAATGCAATCTGATAGCAGCTGTAGAAACCCAACTTCAATGTATTAATCACAAGGTACTAAATGTGGAAAACATTTACAGCATTCTCTGTATTTTTATTAGAAAGGTTATTAGTGTTTTATGATGAAATCTAAAAAGCGTGGATACAAGTCTAGAGAGGTTATGCTAAGATTAAACTACAATGCCCTAGTTAGACCCCACCTAGAACACTGTGCGCGGTTCTGGACTGATGACATGAGCTATGAGGAGAGGTTAAAAGAATGAAATCTCTTCAGCCTAAAAAAAGAAGAGAAAAGAGGACTTGATTGAAGTCAAGAAAATCATAAATGCTATAGATAAAGTTAACCCAAGACACGACTTCAAGTTTAGCACAGAGAACTAGAGGGCATGCATGGACACTGTGTTATAAATGCATGGAATAGCCTATCAGGTGAAGTAGTAGGATCTAAAACACTGGGGAAAAAACACTTGATTCTGTGCTTTTAAATTAGATCTGCCCCGTAGGAGATAGTGTGCTAACAAGGGATGAGCCTGGATGGGCCAAAATTCTTAGTTATCAAAAATATATAAAACAAAATGAGCAGACAAAGGATTTTTAGAATGGAACAGATTCCAATCAGAAACACATCACTACTCTGAGCTGGGCCAGAATGGTACAGATTCCAATCAGAACACATCACTACTCTGAGCTGGGTCAGAATGGTACAGATTCCAATCAGAACACATCACTACTCTGAGCTGGGTCAGAATGGTACAGATTCCAATCAGAACACATCACTACTCTGAGCTGGGTCAGAATGGTACAGATTCCAATCAGAACACATCACTACTCTGAGCTGGGTCAGGTTTATTTCTGGTCCTGTGCTGGCAGTCAGTCCATAAGGGAAAATCCAGACAAAGTGAAAGTGGAATCTCTCTGTGGGAAGCTCTGTTCCAGATCTATGTCCGGTCCTGTGCTTTTCTTTGAGGAATGCCCTGTGGTTCTATTCCTGGCTTCTGTGCATGCTCCTTCGTAATTTCCATCTTTAATAAGATCACCTGCAGCTCAACGCAACGATCTGTTTCTATAAAGCTAATATGATAAGGCAGATCAATCTGTTTCTGCTATTAAAAGGGGAACGGCTTCATATATATTGAAACAGGGAAGGGGTTGTGTGTTTTCCTGGCCCATTCCAATCACTTTCCTGCTGAGTGGTGTCAGGGTTCTAGCAAATGTAGATGATAAACAGTTTAATTCCTTGTATGAATTATGATGCTTGCATGACTAATCTCCTCTTCTGATTAAGAAGTGTGCACTTCGAAGACTGACGCTACAGCTTTATTGATCTCATAAACATTATAACTTGCCAACTTTACAGTTTACTGGACATGTTAACACAGCAGTAAAAGGAGCAGCCACACACACACACAGGCCCACACACACAAACACACACACACACACGCAAGCACGCACACACACACGCACATACACACACACACACACGCACGCACACACACACACACACACACACACACACACACACACACACACACACGCATGCACACAAACACGCACCCAAACACACACACACACACACACACACACACACAGACACACACACACGCACGCACACACACAGGCCCAAACACACACACAAACGCACACACACAGGCCCAAACACACACACACACACACACACACACACACACACACACACACACACACACACACACACGCACGCACACACACAAACAGGCCCAAACACACACACACACACACACGTGCGCGCACGCATGCACACAAACAGGCCCCAATACATACACACACATGCACACACACATGCACACACACACTCACATGACTGATTAATTAGTTGCCCAAACGACATTCATAAAGCTGTATTCTGTAAGATATATACAAAATGTCTGGCTATACTGCAAATCAGTTGCAGTCACGATGGGCACAGCAGCAGGCTTTGACAAAGGGCTGATAGCAGCACATGGAAGTTTCTCTAAACTTGTATATGAGCTATTCTAAAGAACAGGTTTCACTGCAGAGGTCCACCCCAGCTTCCCTGCAGGAATATGCAATAAGAGTAAGCACTGAGGAATGGTCCTGTATCCCTCCAGAGCAGTTTACAGCTTTGAAGACTCCTCACAATGGATCACTGTGTTGGCTGCTCATGCTGGACCTACAAAGCAACTGACAAAGGGGTTTCAAATGTGTTGTCCCCTTTATATACATAGATACACGCTCTAAAAAAAAAAGGAAATGCGCACTCCATATCTGAAACCTGTCCAAATGAGGTTACATTAATACAAACTGTTTGTCTCAATCAGAAACTGGTTTTCAACACATTTCAACTGTGTATTTGCGTAGAGTGGGTGTGTGTAGATAGATGAACATTCACACAGTGATGTCACATGACGACACACACACACACACACACACACACACACACACACACACACACACACACACACATATATATGGAAGTAAACAAAAGATGAGTATGGTGGCAGCTGAATGGTCTGGTATAGACTGTCAATAAACATATAGCCTAACATATAGCTTCCATATTCACCCTTTAAGGTCCTATTCGTACATAACACTACATGGTGGTAGGCAGGAAGGTATAATAATGTTTCGAGGGGTTTATCTGTCCACAGTATGCGTGCATTAGGTGAAGCTCAGGTTGCACACATCAGCGCTGACAGCGCAGAACTGTCGCTTAAAGGAGTAAAGCAGGGTGCTTACATGCCCACGTCACTGTACGTGTTGTAGAATTCCATGTGGTTGCAGGTTTGGATCCAGCCGACCACCCAAGTTTCGTTCCGGGGTACTGGGGGCATCACCACCCGGGAAGACGCCTTGAAGTACGGGGTCTTGTACCTTAAAACAATCGGGGAGTTCTCCTCGATCACCGTGGGGCACTGATCAATGGTAGCGGACACATCATATACCACGATATTCTCTCTTCTGATCCTCGATTTGCAAGTGATGCTTTGTATGCAACCCATGGTGCGCGTTCATTAATTAAATAATAATTAATTAAATAAATACAATTTTTTTTAATAATAAATGTGTCGGTTTATATATATATATATATATATATATATATATATATATATATATATATATATAAATTCAAATTAAACAATGCCAATTTTTAAAACGCGAATTCTGAGCTAATTCAAAGACAGCCAGCGGCAGCAGCACAACAGGAGCGATGTGCAGGGGAATCCTTTTCGTCTGCTCACCATTCCCTTTATTATTTCTTATCGTCTGTCCTTTCTCTTGAAATCAACGCGTCCGGCCCCCGGTCTGTGTCCCTTTTTTCTTTTCCCCTTCGCTGTCATGTCACAAACAGGAGCAGGGAATCAGGCGAAGACAGGGCAGCCGCATGTCAGCGGCCAGATCAGAGGAGGAGAAAGGAGGGATGCGCGGCTTTCCCGTCCGAGTCGCAGGGAATGCAGAAGAGCGAAGGGTGAGCCCAGCAGTACCGGCATACCTGCTAGGCTAGAGGCAAAGCGGATAGCGAGAGCACAGCCGGGCGGGCTGTCTCCCACTGCCACATCTTCCATTTCGTGGTCATCTCCTTTCCCCTCAACCTCCTGTGTTTTATTTTTTGCAAAAGAAAGAAACGCATGCAGTCTGGTTCATCGTGTAAGTGTTATTCGTGTTTGGGTAAAGAACACATACCGGCTTTAACTCTCGGCTCCGTCGGTACCCTACCTGATGGACTGACGATGATGTGCTGGTGCTGATGCTGAGTGACGCGCGTTTCAAAAATCCAATTGTTTTTTTTTTTTTTGACTGCTGTGCCGTATTTGTCCGCCATGTGGTTCCGGCGTAACTTACGAATTCAACTCAGAATCATACGCACAGAAACGACAGCAAGCTTTGTTAATATTATATTTATTATACAGGTTTATGCACATTATTTCAGTTTACGATTGCTCTATTGTTTTTAATCCAATCCAGAAATGACACTGACATTATTCGTGTTTCGCATAAAAAAGACAAACAAACAAACAAAACAAAGGGTTCGTACTAAAAAAAAAAAAAAAAAGGCAAGAAAACCTGAGATCGGTCTGTGTGATGTACCGATACTCAGCGCACTGAGTCTTGTACCGCACGATGCGTGACTCCCGGTTCCGACCACATGCGGCACAGCTGACAGAGCGGGCCAGGCAGAACTGCTCTCTGGGGGTTGATGCTGGAAGGCAGAGAGGCCTGACACAAATAACCTTACAGCCTGTAACTCGCCGCTGAAGTTACTTCTATCCGGAGTAAATACAGCAGACATGTAACAAAGGGCGTGTCTCCACCCAGCTTACATACAGCTGGAACTACTACACACAAGGAAATGACAGGTAAACTCGACAATACACAGCGTCTTCGTTTAATGCAAACACCAGAGAGGAACACATTCAGACTCCTGAGATTTTAAATGGGACATTCTGGAAAGGTGGCTTTTAATTTAAGTGCAAAATATGTTTTTATATATTGAAAAAAAGCATTCTTTAAAAACTTCAATCAAATCAAACGGCAAGCTTTCCACAAAGGGGCGTGGTTATTTCTTGAATAAAACACCCCGCCCATTTGGAGATACGTAAGCGTGCCCGCCATTAATAATTCATACAAAAAGTCTCCGTTGCTTTGGCCTGTGTAACACAAGCGGAAATCGCCTCCCCACCCAAACCTCTTAGTGACAACGCAGCAGTGGAAGGGCAGCGTCACTGGCCCTGCCTCCGCCGATCAGCTGCCCGGATCTCTCTCCGGCGCTTCCCGGTGCATGCTTTACCGCCTGCTGAGCTGTGCAACCCGGACAGCGACGGCCTCGGCTTTTTACCGACTGATGATGCGGCCGCAGGTTTATTTCGTTCTCGGGGGCCCCGGAGCCGGGAAAGGCACCCAGTGCGCCAAAATCGTGGAGGTGAGTCGTACGGCTTCATTTTCCGTCGCAGCGATGTGTGTTTTGGGTCGGATCCACAGCACAAAACTGGTAGACATTGAGTTTTATGTTCAATGAAAACGGAGGCTTCCGGTTGTCTCACTCCGGATGAATGAAGGGCACTGGTTATTACAACCCGACCTACAGGCAGTGCCGTGGAAATGTCAGCTTTCCAGAACAGCTCAAAGCAACAAAGCACATATCAGAAAATGTAATTCTCGTTTACTTCTTTAGCAAAAGGACCGCAGTGATTACCGTTTCGTTACCCCGGTCGGTCTTTTGCAGTCAAAGCCTCGATTTATCTATACACTGGAGCAATATTGAATCCCGTTGATTTTTAAATGTAATTAACCGTCTCTAAGTGTTGAAGTATTTCTAAGTATATTAGCCCAGGTTTCTTGTATTAATGACACAATACTAATATTATAAAACCTCAATATTCAGCAGTTTATTCCTTTTTTTAATGCTAA
Source organism: Polyodon spathula (assembly GCF_017654505.1). Lineage (NCBI taxonomy): Eukaryota > Metazoa > Chordata > Actinopteri > Acipenseriformes > Polyodontidae > Polyodon > Polyodon spathula. Next base: position 1,548,178 of record NC_054547.1, on the reverse strand, counting down.
CTATAGCTATTCAATACAAAACTGAAATGGCTGGTGGAAAACTGAAATTGTTTTGGTTAGGTGGGCATTTATTAACCACAATTTATATGTTGACGCTATCAGAGCCCCAAAGGGAGAGTCAAAATCGCATTCCAGTCATTAAGATATGGGTATTTCCTGTCTATCTAGACACACTGGAAAACACTGTGTGGATCATCAACACAATGCTTGTTTCTTCTTCAAAGATTCAGAACCTGAGCATGTTTGTGAATGTGCAGTCAGTTTGGCAGGTAGGCACCAGTGTGCTTCGTTTATCTACAGAGTATGGCATGCTGTGTCACCCCATGTCACCGTCCCTTTGTGTTGTGTCTCTTCTGCCTCAGCCCATCAGGTCTTTGACCTTTTTGGCAGATCATCACAGGGATGGAAATAACCCTTCCATTCCTGGATTCACTGAGAGTTTAGTGACACACCTGAGCTTGTTGCCTGTACACCATGGCTGGCTCATTGTAAAAGCTGGAATGGGGAGTCTTGTTTTTGTCTCCTTTCCATCTCTGCATCTCTCACTTTGTTACAGCATTCTTTAAGGGTTTGAATTATGGAAAGGTTGTTGACTAGCTGCAGTTTCTGCTATCCGCTTGGCTGTATGAACCTCCTGTTGACTTAATGATAAGATGGTGTGTGGAACAGCAAAATGTATCCTGTTGTGTTGCTACCCGAGTTCCTTGGCTTTCACAGAGTGCCGGCAGTGTCTCTGATTTTCTGACATGAGGGTGTGTGTGTGTGTGTTTTATAGGAGTGCCTTCTGGTTTGTTTGATCAGCTAGACTTTTTGTTCAGAGCCTTTGAAACCATGCAGGCTTGGTATGTTTAGATGAACCACATTGCTGTGCGGGCTGTGGGTGTGACCAAATAACAGGACTTTGTGTGTTATTCAGAGTGTCTACACAGTACAAGCCTTGTGCAGTGTAATTAGAAACAGGCACACATCTTAACAGGCGTGTGGTGAGCGGTGTGGGCCTGACTGTTTTTTTTTTCTATCTTTTTTATTTAAATGTAATTTTTATTGATTTATTTCTTTGAAATGGGAAGGACGAAATAACCCCCAAACCTAACTATAGTTTGTCTTCTTAACAAATAATAATAAAAAAAAGTTTCTCTTATTGAATGTCTGCAGGTATTTACTGAGTGCATTGTTTCAACACTATCGTGAGCCAAAAGACAGTGGCTTATAATCAACACAACCTTTGATCCAGATTAACAAACTAGTGGTGATCTGATTGTCAGATAAGCAGGTTGAAGTCTGAGGTACGTCTCGGATAAGGTCCTGCTCGCTCTAATAAAAGGTCCGTAGTCTCAAAATCATCTTGTATGACTTGTAATGACTGATGAGAAAGATTTCTAAATTTGTTACATTTTGCATCCTTTACCCAGAAATATGGCTACACCCACCTGTCAGCTGGAGACCTGCTGAGAGCGGAGCGGGGGAGGCCAGGCTCGGAGTTCGGAGAGCTCATTGAGAACTACATCCGGGATGGGAAGATCGTGCCAGTGGAGATCACAATCAGGCTGCTGCAGAGGGTGAGAGGAGGAGACTTCAGAGAGGAGCAGACACTGCCAGGACTGAGTCTGTCTGTGCCCTGCTCTCTCTCTCCAAGAGGAGATACAGTTCTGTCAACAGACACACATATTGCTCCTTGGAAAAGAAAACAAAGTTGCAGCATTCCCAGAGTTTGCGGTGTTAGAAATTGTTTCGCTTGCTGGTGTTGCTGACCGTAAACTTGCCATAAGCTTTCTGACTGAGTGGTGGCTTTTAACTTTGTAGGCAGCTTAATCTTAGATAGACTATTGCGACCTTAAGTAAGATTGTTCAATTTTGCTGCTAATCGGGGCCCTTGAAACCAGTCATTTAAATGTTTACAGAGGTGCTTTTTAATTATTATTATTATTATTATTATTATTATTTATTAGATAGATGGTATAGGTCAGGGAGTCTCATACTCGGTCCCTGGGGACCCCGACGACCAAAAACAAGGTGGTTCGAACCAAGCTCTCAATTACTTAATCTGGGACGTCTCAAGTTCAATGAACTTGTTGTACAATTATATCTGATCTGTTGAACTTATACGTTGACACAAGTTCTGTAAAACAAGTAAAAAGCTCAGTGTTAGTGTGCCTGTTATCGGTCTGACTGAGTAAGCTCTTGGCGATACAAACCCCAGCCTGACCGCTGTCTTTGTGTCTCAGGCCATGGAGGAGACGATGAAGTCGAACGAGGAGAACAACAAGTTCCTGATTGACGGCTTCCCCAGGAACGAGGACAACCTGCAGGGCTGGAACAGGACCATGGACGGCAAGGCGGACGTGAAATTCGTGCTCTTCTTCGACTGCTGCAACGAGGTATTCCTCTTCGCTTGAGTGCGCTCACATTGGAAGAGCTGCAGAAATACAGGGCCAGAGGCTCTGCCAAAAACAGTGTCCCTCCAGACTTCACCAAAACTGCAGATCAAACCAGTGAAGTGATTTTTATGTATAAATAAATACACTTGCATTGAAATGCATCCTGCTTTCAGCAGTGCTTAATTATAGTTCATTGATTTAAAGATGTCTATACCTAGCAGCTGTGTCCAATTTTAGATAGTGTCTGATGTACACTAACAAACAGAATAACCAGGCTGCTTAATAATGGATTCCAAACATTTTATTCTTTGTTCCTCTTAATGGCCAGGCAAAAAAAGAAATTAAAAATCAGTGCAGAGTTTTGTGCTATGCAGCAAGGGGGGATGCTATTGAAAACTGCAATTCTCTTTGTTTTTCATTAGGTGTGCATCGACAGGTGCTTGGAGAGGGGGAAGAGCAGTGGCCGAAGTGATGACAACAGAGAAAGTCTGTTAAAAAGGTAACTGTCCGGAAATCGGCTTGAAAGTGCATTTCCACAGCCTATGATCCCTCAGGCTTCACACTCTATAGGTTGCAGACCAAGGGAAGATTGCAGGTGCACTGTTAATAAAAGGACTTGACTATAATAACTGCTACAGAGACTTCTAGCTACATGTGGCTGGAGCTTTGTCGGAGTTTGGTTTCAAGTTTGTTTTTGTGTCTGATTTGTCTCTCAGGGTTCAGACGTATGTTCAGTCCACCAAACCCATTATAGAGCTGTATGAAAAGCAGGGCAAGGTCCGCACCATCGACGCCTCCAAGACTGTGGATAAAGTAAGTGTGGTGACCTAACCAGGACCATATAAAATACACATATATATATACACATACATACATATATATATCTGTCTAGCGATCTTTCTCTCGCTCTCGCTCCCCCCTCCTTGAGTTCTGGCCTTAATTCTAACCCCTCGATTGTGTTTCTCCCCCAGGTCTTTGCTGATGTACAGAAAATCTTTGACAAGGAAGGATAAAGCCTGAAGGAGAGAACCAGCCTTTGAAAAATATAAACCAGACTTGAATCTTCTCTGCAGATAGCTGTTGGAACATTCTCTTTTTCTTTCTCTGTTTTTATATATAAATATTTTATTTTTACTTGGTGGGATTAATCTGTTTTTGATGTTTCATAGAAGTAACAGATCTGTGCAAAACTGCATACAAAAAATAATAAGTGTAGCTTTGGGACAGAGCAACAACTGTGCACGGGGTGAGGAAAGCCTTTCTATTGTCTGGGCTCACCCAGGGGCAGGCTGGTCTGGAAACGCGTTCTATGCTGCAGACCGCTCCAATTTTAATTGCACTGCCTGTTGTTGGGGTTAAGGACTCCCTTAGCAGTGGCCTGACCAAAGGACCAAATCAGCTACCTTCCAAAGTCACTTAGCCTTTTTTAATGAAGTGATAGAATTGTTGGCGTGCACCTTCTGACGATTCTGGGGTTTGCACAAATTTTCATTTCCTCTGGCTTCTTCTTGTAATAGTTAGTCTGACAAAAGCATGCTACTGCTGTGCACAGAACTGGCAGATGATTACATGAGGAGAGTGTCTTGATTAGGGCTCTCTATTACCTTGTGGTGGACAGTGTGTTCGCTGCCTTCAAGCCAGACTCCAGGTTATAGTCCATGCACAAGCTTTCACTTTCTCTCATTAATATTATTATTACTGTATTTATAGACATGTTTATTTCACTTTGCAGTTGAATCTTATTTGGTTTCTGTACTAGCTTTAAGCAGACCTCGGAGAAGGAGGGCAAGAATGAATTGGGAGTCCTATGGTATGTGTTTCTCTTGATGTATCCTCATTTCCAAGAGAGCCTTGCCCAGGCAGCAAGATGCATCCGTACCAGACCTCCGCCCTGGCTGCATGTCCTTTTAGAATCAAGAATGCAAAATGAGTATTATAGGTGAGGTGGTGTGTATTGAGGGAAATTCATTTTGGGAATTCTGAAATTGTCATGTAAATTGTTTGGGAACTCCCATAGGAACGGTATTGGGTTAGGAATACAATGGATGCACTGTAGTGCCATGGTAAACCAGTTAAAGGGACCAGTTTGTTTTTAATATGTTTTAGCCAAGTAAGTCTCATTTTAAAACTAATAAAGCCCTCTTGACTCTTCCCTGCTTGTCCATTTCATTATTTTTTATTCATGATGGCAAATCATGCACAGCTAAGGAAAACCGGTGCAGAAGTCTGTAATTTGTGTTTTTTCTGTAGGAAAGGAGGCTCTGAGGCAATGTGATTGCTGTAGTGTGCACTGCAGCTTGGGCTCTGAGGCACTGTCTGATTGCTGTAGTGTGCACTGATTGGGCTCTGAGGCAGTGTGCTGTACTGCAGCTTGGGCTCTGAGGCACTGTCTGATTGCTGTAGTGTGCACTGCAGCTTGGGCTCTGAGGCACTGTCTGATCGCTGTAGTGTGCACTGCAGCTTGGGCTCTGAGGCACTGTCTGATTGCTGTCTGACTGCAGTGTGCTTCTCTGAGGCACTGTCTGATTGCTGTAGTGTGCACTGTTGGGCTCTGTGTCTGATTGCAGTGTGCTGCAGCTTGGGCTCTGAGGCACTGTCTGATGTGCGCTGCAGCTTGGGCTCTGAGGCACTGTGCACTGCAACTTGGGCTCTGAGGCACTGTCTGATTGCTGTAGTGTGCACTGCAGCTTGGGCTCTGAGGCACTGTCTGATTGCTGTAGTGTGCACTGCAGCTTGGGCTCTGAGGCACTGTCTGATTGCTGTAGTGTGCACTGCAGCTTGGGCTCTGAGGCACTGTCTGATTGCTGAGTGTGCACTGCAGCTTGGGCTCTGAGGCACTGTCTGATTGCTGTAGTGTGCACTGCAGCTTGGGCTCTGAGGCACTGTCTGATTGCTGTAGTGTCTGATCGCTGTAGTGTGCACTGCAGCTGATTGTAGTGTGTGCTGCAGCTTGGGCTCTGAGGCACTGTCTGATTGCTGTAGTGTGCACTGCAGCTTGGGCTCTGAGGCACTGTCTGATTGCTGTAGTGTGCACTGCAGCTTGGGCTCTGAGGCACTGTCTGATTGCTGTAGTGTGCACTGCAGCTTGGCTGTAGTGTGCTCTGAGGCACTGTCTGATTGCTGTAGTGTGCACTGCAGCTTGGGCTCTGAGGCACTGTCTGATTGCTGTAGTGTGCGCTGCAGCTTGGGCTCTGAGGCACTGTCTGATCGCTGTAGTGTGCACTGCAGCTTGGGCTCTGAGGCACTGTCTGATTGCTGTAGTGTGCACTGCTGTCTGATCGCTGTAGTGTGCACTGCAGCTTGGGCTCTGAGGCACTGTCTGATTGCTGTAGTGTCTGAGGCACTGCTGATTGCTGTGTGTGCTCTTGGGCTCTGAGGCACTGTCTGATTGCTGTAGTGTGCACTGCAGCTTGGGCTCTGAGGCACTGTCTGATTGCTGTAGTGTACACTGCAGCTTGGGCTCGGGTGGAGGTACATTTCCACCTAGAGGTTTACTTGTCTGTAGCGGTCCAGTGCCGCCTTGTAGATGTGGATCAGCTAACACCGGTCAGGTCAAATGAAATCTTTGAGCAGCATTGCTTTAGAGTGCTTTATAATAGAAAGAATATCCTTTTAAATGCCATTCGTGCTCATAACCATTAGGTGGAGGTGCCGTTCTCAGATTTTTGTCTAGAGATGAGCTGTCTTTGAAGTAGTGTAGATTTAAGAGTACTCTGCTAGCTTTGTGACCTCCTTAACCACGGGCGATAGGATCATACCTTATGCTTTCTTGCTTTTTAAATTTTGTTTGATTGGTCTCACGGCTGCTGACGGGTTTAAAGAAAGGGTTCTTCAACCCTAAATTCTGTGAATTTTTTTTCAATGTATTAAAAAAAAAAAAAAAAAAAAAATTCAAACACACCGTAACTTGGCTTATGTTTTTTTTTTTTTTAATGAACAAGCCTTTACATATGCATACTTTATTCAAACTTAAATACAGAACAATGCATTTTGAATAAGACATTTTAGCATTAAACCAAAAAGCTTGACAATGCCATTTAATTGGCATTGGCTGAAACTAACAAACAAAAGTTGTTACTGGAATGAGAACATAATTTATTTTAACAATTCAAAAGCCCAGTTCTTACATCCTAGAGATAACATGCAGCCCAGAAATAAAGGCTATTGAATAGGCATTGTAAAAATCAAGCACTACCAACTAAAGTAAACAGAGTCCCACTGGTTACCCATCCCTTGCAAAGCAGATTGTAGCCAGAAAGGAAGGATCAGGCTACTTTGTTATAATGCAGCACTTTTAACATTCCAGCACACATTGGCCTTTAAACATTCCTTGGACTTGTTTTGTAGCATTCAGGATCAAACATAAACACGAAACTTGGATTTGGTGACCTATTACCAGATTGGAGAGGGACAGAGCTGCAGCTTATTTGTCTGCCTTCAGAGAATGCAAGCAAACTAGAAGGACAACAGGGTCTGGTTCCTTTGGGGGGAAAGAAGAAGAAAGGCAGGGAGTACACTTTGGAAGAATGCAGTAAAAAAGTAACGGTTATTTACATGAAAATAAACATGATTGCTGTGCAAAGCTGTTAGCGAGATAGCTTTGTGTAAAGCTATCAATCTTGCATTTAAGAAAAACCAATAAAGCTGAGGGAACACAAAGCCATTTTTTTCAGGACCAGTGGTTAGAAACTGGGTTCCGGACCAGGATACCTAGTTTAAAACAACTTCTGCTGTAGCAAACCCCCAAGTCTCTCCTGATGGACTGCACAGCGGCCTGATCCCTAGTTTCTGAAGCCAACTTCCAAACCAAAAAGTGGCTTTGTGGTCCCTCAGCCTACGCCTTGAATGAAGATGGCCTTAGCAGCCTTATATAACATTGTTCTAACAAACAGCTAATACATGCTGAGCCTTATCATCGCTATCCCTAAAGCTCTCTGTTCACTCGGTTTAATTATAGAGGTGTGCTTCGGTGAAGCTCCAATGCAGATGTGACTGCTGTCTCTCGGGAGCATTTCATTACTCCCACTCCTTATCTCACTGTGCGATAAAGACCTGCCAGGAGGCTATATTAAACTATTAAAATGACTCTGAACCCGTTTAAACTCTCCTCTATTAGATACACTCACAAACTGAGTCCTTTCTTTTAACCCTTATCTTAGAGTGTTGTTTAGTTCTTAGAGTACTGAGGGGTCTTTCAAGTCCTGTTTACCAAAATACATGTAAAACATTTATTTTGTCCTGTTCTCATGTATATTTAGCAAAAGAGTTTCTTTTTGAATTATATAACTTAATTTCATATTCTTCAGCTTGACTAAAATAATGCAGGACTGGAAGGGTTAAAGAGATTTAACCTAATGGGATATATTATATATATAGAGAGATTTGTGTGTGTGTGTGTGTATATATATATATATATATATATATATATATATATATATATATATATATATATTAGAATTTTTTAGAAGAATTTAAAAATTTATAAATTTATATTTAAGCAATTTATAAAAAATATATAAATATATTCAAGTTATATAATGTATGCTGTATATTGTTCAAATGAAATGGACCACTACAGCTAGCTTTGATTCAACAGTGCAGATCTCTTTATTGCCACTAGGCTGTGTAGGTGAGGCTCTGTGGGTTCAAGTGACTAGTCAGTCAGTGTCGCACAGGGAGTCAAGAGGCTAAAACACTAAGGTTACCTTTTAAATAGTCCCCATGCTTACAGTACAGAGGTAATGCACAATGTTGCTATATAATCCTTGATCCTTGATAAAAAAAAAAAAAAATTGAATTGGGGAGTACTGTTGCAAACTCCTTGAACAGAGCATTTTAACACCAGAATACAAGTGCATGCACTATACAAACCCTAACCCAGTCTACACGTTCTGTCTTAATTTGTCATTGTGCACTTCATAACAAGGGCGCTGGAACTAGGGGTGCTGGGGGTGTGGTAGCACCCCTTGGCTTTGCATGGATTCCATCATATACAGGGGTTACAGTTTTTTTCAATGGCTTTCAGCACCCCCACTTTAAAAATGGTTCCAGTGCCACCTCTTCACAATGTAATACACTGTTCCAGAGCACACTGGATTTAACAGGGTTAACGCTGCAGTCTTGCACTGATATGCTTCTACTGTGTAATAAACAGATAAATGCTTCTGTAAGTATGAAGCTGAAAAGAACAAGTAACAGTACTTGACAAATAAACAACCACCTTATTACCTTGAGCCAGTTCAGACACAGAAAGATGGCCTGAGAGCAGCGCTCAGAGACGTAAGCTGGAATTCTCTTATCGACTCCCCTTTGACCCTGTGCCCCTGATGAAAATCAATGGTTTCCCTAGGACAGTTTCAAAGCAGCCAGGCCTGCAGCCCCCCCCCCCCCCCCCCCCCCCCCCCCCCCCCCCCAGAGGGACGGTCTGGCTTTGGTCCTAATCCTGGCTTGTGGGAACTGTCAACACCTGGCCCGATCCCTGCGCTCAGCTCACCTGACTGCTACCCAGAGCCGCCAGAGTTAAACAGGAAGCCAAGGAGGGTGCGTGAGATCAGATGCCTGTGTTAGGTATCGGTACCTGTCCAGGAGAGAGAGAGTGAGAGGCAGACAAAGGAGCCTTTTTGAGAAGAGAGACCGCAGCTCCTCGGCCTGTGAAAGGAGACCCTTGTTGAACCAGCCCCCCTCTCCCTCCTCCCAAAGCTTATTCGAGAGTGGCCATTTTCAAGTCATTTGGGAGGAAAATGAAGGAAAATCAGAATTGAAGAGATGAATAGATCTGTTTCAGGGCAGGAGCCTCCGTCACACCTCTGTGTCACGGTGACGTCTACCGCTGGCTTCTACATCTGTTTCTTTGTTTTTTTTGCTCTTTTCTTTTGAAAGATTTTCCCCCCTGAGATGTTTTGTAAGATTACTGCTGTAAAGTTCAGCCAGTCATAATCAGCTTTGATGGATGGGGGCCCTTATGTTAAATTTATTCCACTTGTACAGTGCATTATCAACCCCTATTAATCCACGTGCAGTTTCACAGCCATACTATTTGATATGGCTTTCCATAACCAGCAAAGAACACAGTTTACAATAATATGAATAACCAGTCACTAGAAAGATCTAATTGATACCATGTCAAACCATATCCGTTACATTTATATAGCTCCTTTCATGTACTCTACAAGCATCCCAGAGATGCTCTCCAGCAGGAGTGTCTAATCACGGTCCTGCAGGGACATTTCACTCCAGGTTCAACAGCTAAAATGAGATCATGAACTACATCAGGGTTTAAGACAGGTTTGTTTGTGTTCCAGAGGCTATAGCATGATGGATAACGAGCCCTGCCACACTCGGGACTGTGAATGACTGGTCCTTGATGATAGCTACACGGCGGTGAAGCTGCCCCAGCCCCCCCTGTGGGCGTGAAGGCAGCAGGAAGCAGCAGCTGATCTCTCTCTACCTGACAGGAGAGCTTGACCTCTGCTCTGGAACGAGGCTCTGTGACCTGGATCTCTCTGAGACTCAGCCAGGATGTACGGAGTAACTGGCAATATCCCGCAGTGCTCTGAACATGATGTCCCCATGTGGCATCTCCTTTCCTGTGCTTGTACCTGGATTGACAGCTGGGTAGAACAGGTCAGGTACTTCTTGGTTTAGTGCACACTGCCCACTGTGTTCCTCTCTGCTGTTTGAGCTCGGGAAGAATGAAGAATGAAATGTCTGTTACTATTGTTTGCAGTCACATCAGTCAGTAACACTGAGGAAGTATTTCTTTACATAATTGAACCTTATAACTACAGTGAAGCCTTGCTATTAACCATTTTAATATGGTCTCTCCCTCTGTCCTCCCACTCCCCAGTAAATACAGGGATAGGCTTTTAGGTCTGATTCAGCCCACTGACTGTGCAAACAAAGGCAGTACTTGCACATTGTTCTGTTTGCAGACAGAGGAGTTCAACATGCTTCATTTGTACTTAAAGAAGTCTAGCTATTAAATAAAACCCAGGACAATGGTCGGGATGCATCTGGCAACAATAGTACAAGTGACCCGTTGATCTATAAATGGAAGTGTCCAGGGAATTAAGAAGCCAGTAATCCACTGGTTTAAACACCTTGCTTTTAGCGGAGGGGTTTAATTATGTCTTAAAGGCAGACAGCAACTAGCACTGAACCAATTCAGGGAATATTTCTTTAGCACAGCTGATTGAAACATGCTTCATCTGATGTCTATAGGATCCAGGTATGTGGCACAGCTTTACAAAGCAACATCTTTACATTAAGAGAATACAGAAATAAATCATTCTGGTCGTACAGTATATGATCCAATACAAATGAGTAATACAGTATATGAATCAATGCACATGAGTGAGATACACTTGCGCCTGGAGACTTTTGCAGAGCTGTGGACTGGAAACATCTGGCTGTGATAATGATGAGGATGAGGATGACAATGGCATGGAAAGATAAAGTTTATATGAACCTGCTGGATCGCACTTGAGAGTGAGAGGGGGGTGAGGAGGGGTTAGTGCCAATCTGTTCATTACTAAATGTTCTGGGACACTCGACTCCTTGAATAGCATGGCTGCTGCACTGAGAATATTGTTTCAGCTAACAGCACATTTGCAATCTGACTGCATTGTTAGGATGAAGATGAAGTTTGGGGTGGGACTGTGGGTTAAGACCAGGGTGAGGTTTTATAAGCTAGGGTGCTCGTGGAGCGCTTGGATAGAGAATGGAGAGGCAGTATGCAAAGAGAGAGAGGTAGAAAAAACACATACCCAGACTGCTGCTCAGTCACTCAGCCTCTTAGTCATGTACAGGAGTCTGGAACTCTGCACTCAGGAGGAATTTGCTTCTGAAAGTAACCCAGGCCATGTGCTTTCTCTTTTCCCTGGAAGAAATAGCTGACTGCCATTGCTTGGAACTGCATGCAACAGCTAAAGGAAAACTATTCTAGAGCTTTGCTGTGCACATGTTTAAAAGTAACCAGTAAAGCAGGCTGTTATATTCATCCAGTCTAACCCTTATTGAAGTTTCCCATAGCAAAACCATAGCAAAGCGTAATAAAGCACAGTGACAGCATGGTAAAGCATAGGGAAGCATTGCAAAAACCAGCAAGGCATGGTAAAGCATATTAATAAACATGGCAACCCAGGGTAAACTACAATAAATGCATTGTGTATAACCATGGGAAAGAATGGGGGTAAACAAATACAGTGTAGAAATACTGCGGTAAACATTTCTACTTGAATATAGCTTGTATCGACCACAAAGTCTCTAACTGACATTATGAAGCAAACCTGCCCTATTAATCAGTAAGAGAGCTGTCACTGCGGACCCCAGTAGTGCTCAGAAACTTTATAATGTGTCTGAGCCACCACTTTCACCTAATAAAAAGGTATCGACAGACACCTAAAGCACAGCACATTACCCTTTCCAGTGTTCAGACAAACAGCAGGGTATTCATCCTGCCTCCTCTGCTCCACTCTCTCCTCCTCTCACAGTAGCGTGGCATTGGGTTGCTATCCAGCTATCCATCGTCTCCTGGAACAACCGAAGTACACTCTGCTGAATGCCCTGCTGGTAATCTGCTCAGTGCTGCACCTGCAACATTGTCTGGTTTAAACCCTCTTTGACCTGGAGCAGCTCTGTCCAGGAAGGGAAGGGTTAGGCTTTGCAGCCCTGAGTTCACCTGTATGGCTTGATCCACTGGATTATTCTACCTCCTTGTCCCTCAGATCTATCATTATACCCCACTGCCTCCCAGAACTCGGCTCTATCCACTGGATTACACTACCTCTTTATCCCTCAGATCTATCATTATACCCCACTGCCTCCCAGACCTCGGCTCTATCCACTGGATTACAATACCTCCTCAGATCTATCATTATACCCCACTGCCTCCCAGACCTCGGCTCTATCCACTGGGTTACAATACCTCCTTGTCCCTCAGCTCTATCACTATACCCCACTGCCTCCCAGAACTCGGCTCTATCCACTGGATTACACTACCTCCTTATCCCTTAGCTCTCTCATTATACCACACTACCTCCCAGTACTTATTTTCATTTACTAAACAATACTGCTTCCCAGACTTTAACTCTATTCACCAGACCACAGTGCCTCCCAGTTCATCAGCTCTAACCACTGGATTGCACTATCCCAGTCCCTCAGGTCAAACCACTAAGCCACACTGCCAACCTTAATCTCCCATTGCCCAGCCCCCACCCCCAGAGAAAGGTTCCCACCTGGCACAGTGAGCCGTGAAAGAATTGGCTGCCCTTTGGCCGGTCTGTGGGAGGAGTCTCTCCCTTTATCCCCCGAATGCTAGCCTGTCAGCCTGAGCGAGCTCAGCGCTGTGCAAAGCAAGGAGAGCGAAAAGGAGATAATCCCTGTGTTCACTCGCTTGCTGGCCCTGCTTTTCATGGGCCCTGGGCCGTGCTTGATGAGCTTCAACTGCTTTGGGCCCTGCAAGAAAAGGCAGAGGCTTCTTTCTCACTGGCCTGGGAGTGTGAGAGTATGAATGGGTTCCAGGTGTTTACTCAGCAGTTTAACACCATGTTATTCAAAAAGTAATTGCACTTGAATGACAAGTATTATGAAATGTACTAAAAACTTTAGGCTTGCACTACCTTGTTGTCCTGAACACGTGCCAATTTTTGGACATTGATGCTTAAAAGCTGAATGTTATATAAAATACTGCAACAGAGCATTTTAAATGCATATGCAAACTAGCTTTGCGACCAGCATCAAACCGATAAACCTGCATTCCACTGAACTGAACTCCAGAGAGAGAGAGAGAGAGAGAGAGAGAGAGAGAGAGGTGGTAGTGGTGGGTGCTTTTCTTTTTTAAATGATCAGATGCTCTGATATGTTATGACAAGGTTCCATGAATCTGCAGAATGGCAGTAGGGATTAGGCCCTGGTCGCTCGCCCCAGGCACTGCTTCCTGGGATGAGCTCTGTGTTTGTCAAGGCTGACCTGCCAGCAGCCAGGGCCAGATCTTCTGTGCAGATAGGGCACCAGGCAGGATCCCAGGGCTGTCCAAAGATGTTAACCATCAGCTTTTGAGGGCCCTGCATTTGGCTATGTGGCCAAGTGGCGGGGGGGGGGGACCAATTGTGAAAATGCCCTGAGTTACAGCGAAAAGCGCCTGTCTCAGTTAAAATCAGCCTGAGAAAAAAAAAAAACTAAATGTTTCAGGGAGCGGCAATTTTCTTTTTAAAGAGCTCCAGTTTTATTATTGAAGCATAAATAAAGAAAGGGATTTTTTTTCTTTTCTGGAGGGTTGTGGGATCTGCAGATGTGACTCCACAGAGCTGGTAATGCCCTAGTAGTGTATTATAGCCATATACAAATTTAACCCTAGTACAGCACTGCATTGTAATGTTAATAACTTGTCACTAAAATGTCAGTGTAATCCAATGTTTATTCCTTTTTTTTTTAATAACAGTCAAAACCTTTAATAACACATTTGTATATGTTTTATGAATGGATGCTTAATCTAAACTGTGTAAAGCGTGGCAGTGAAACTGATAAAGTAATGGGTGAGGGTGAAGGTGAGGGTGAGGGTTGAGAGTGAGGGTGAGGGTGAGTGTGATGGTGAGTGTGAGGGTGGGGGTTGAGGGTGAGGGTGAGGGTGAGGGTGAGGGTGAGGGTTAGGGTTAGGGTGAGGGTGAGGGTGAGGGTTGAGTGTGATGGTGAGTGTGAGGGTGAGGGTTGAGAGTGAGGGTGAAGGTTAGGATTAGGATTAGGGTGAGGGTGAGGGTTGAGTGTGAGGGTGAGGGTTGAGGGTGAGGGTGAGGATGAGGGTGAGGGTTAGAGTGAGGGTGAGGGTGAGGGTGAGGGTGAGTGTGAGGGTTAGGGCAAGAGGGGAGTGTTGCTTGTACCCCAGTAACAACTCAAGACTGAATCATTTAAAAGTGGACAGGACAGAGCATTTGAATTAAACACCACTCAACCTTGCAAGCTTGTTGAAAGTGAAGCTGCAACGCTGCCCTGTTGACTTGTTACCGTCTCCCAGTTACAACGTGACCAGAGTGTACAGGCTTTGCCGGTGGAGTCCGGCCCTCCTCTCACTCCTAGCTGTCTCTGTACGTCGTTCTGCAAAGTTTTCTGTGCAAATCCTTTTTAGCAACGTTTGACTTCAGCTCAAGTGTAATTACACAACCTAAAGAAACAGATCGAAAAATAAAAACAGTTCATTAAAACAAACGCTTAAGCTGTCAAAACCACAGGGCTCAGAGAAAAAAGCAAAACTAAGTATAAATGTAGCTGTAGCAGTGGATGGGTACCATTACACATCAATCACCTGGAACCTAATTCCTTCAGTACTGTGGGAGTCCAGCCTCTCACCACTGAGCTACTCCACCATTATATTTCTGCTTACTAGTTATAAGGCCCATCATGGTTTGGGGTCTTTATAGTTACAGGATCTGCTGGCACCTTACGCTTCGAGTCGCACCCTGAGATCAGCGAATGATGAACTTTGGGTAGTTCCTAGAAGTCGTCTACAATCAAGAGGAGTCAGGGAGCCTTCAGCTGCTCTACTCCCTGCCTGTGGAATGCTGGTACAGTCAAATCTTTATAATCACATTTACCCTTGAGTAACACAGTAACCCTAACCCTACCCTTGAGTAACACAGTAACCCTAACCCTACCCTTGAGTAACACAGTAACCCTACCCTACCCTTGAGTAACACAGTAACCCTAACCCTACCCTTGAGTAACACAGTAACCCTACCCTACCCTTGAGTAACACAGTAACCCTAACCCTACCCTTGAGTAACACAGTAACCCTACCCTACCCTTGAGTAACACAGTAACCCTAACCCTACCCTTGAGTAACACAGTAACCCTAACCCTAACCTTGAGTAACACAGTAACCCTACCCTTGAGTAACACAGTAACCCTAACCCTAACCTTGAGTAACACAGTAACCCTAACCCTACCCTTGAGTAACACAGTAACCCTAACCCTACCCTTGAGTAACACAGTAACCCTACCCTACCCTTGAGTAACACAGTAACCCTAACCCTACCCTTGAGTAACACAGTAACCCTACCCCTACCCTTGAGTAACACAGTAACCCTAACCCTACCCTTGAGTAACACAGTAACCCTAACCCTACCCTTGAGTAACACAGTAACCCTACCCTTGAGTAACACAGTAACCCTAACCCTACCCTTGAGTAACACAGTAACCCTAAACCTACCCTTGAGTAACACAGTAACTCTAACTCTACTCTTGAGTAACACAATAACCCTAACCTTACCCTTGAGTAACATGGTAACCCTAAACCTACTCTTAAAATAAAAGGTGGCCAGAAGAGGTCTGTAATGTAATGGGTCCCAGCACAGGAGCAGAAACTTTTTACTCACTCTGAATGTGTTCTGTGTCTGGCCAGTAGGGTTCGCTGTTGTGCGATGAGGAGAAGCAATCCCTGCCGGTCTACAGTCACAGTGCAGCTGTTATTAGTGCAGGTGGTACTGTACAGTATGTGCATACTGTAACATTCCTGTCAGCACTAGAGTATACTATTTTTACCTATGGAGCTGGGTACTCTCTCTGTTCATTCCCATGGTGGGTGATATCACAGAGCAGTCCTGGAACTGCATGCTGACTGGAGAGAGTTGGGTTGTTTGCAGACTGGCTGATTCTGTTTAGAGATCCACTTAAAGGATCATTTGTAGTGAATGACTGGGGCTGCACTACCATTAATCTGCCTGTTAATGTGCCATTGTCTGAGCAAATGTGCCCTCATTGTTTTTCCCCTAATCTCTGGATTGGGACATCATTAATATTGCTGCCACCAAATGAACACCGCCCTTTCTGCACCACATGTCCCTAACTGGCACTGAAGTTAAATTTATGTCAATAAAAGGAGCAAACTGTACTTTTTAAATGTACTGTAGTTGTATTTTGAGGTTTCATTTTTTTAATTGTTCTTTCTGTTAAAGAAAAAATGGATGGATACTGATCATACTTATGGATAAATAATAATATAATATATATGAATTTATGAGTTGGTATGTGTGTAATGTAGCTACATGGCACATGTTTTAGTGATGCAGGTACAGTATATATATATATATATTATGTAATTACATGATATGTGGTTCTGTATCAACACAATACAAAATATCTTTAATAAATAATTAAAATGAACAAGGCAAACAACAACCAACATCCAGTAATCCATCATAAAGGATATATAAGAGAACTGTTGGTGTAGAAAGAAGCTTGAGTCAGCCTGTTTGGAGGAAGGTGCGCTGTCGTCTCATTAGTGCAGACCATTAGACCCCATTGCCTGAGCAGCAAGCTGAGCCAGGGAACAAACCCTCAGGGGAGCAGCGTTACGTGAGGCTGGGGGGACTTGTGGGCTGCTGGACAGACAAACCACTTAACCCCAGCCAGTCAGGGTTAGCGGCTGTGCTGCAGGGAGAGACAGGGCAGATTAGGCTTGCAGACAGACAGGGAGGCACAGCTATTGACATAGGTGCACTGAGGCTAAAAGAGCTCTTAAGCATTGCAATTTGTTGAGCTTTAAACTGGCCCCAGCTTCCGTTGGAACTCAGATATACAGATGCACAGACAAGTAAATAGAGAGATAGGTATTAAACAAATTGACAGGGAGATAGATGCTTAAACTGATATACAGAAAATACATGGATAGCAGAAAGAAGGCAGTGAAAAGGCCACCCCTTTGTGTGCAGAATGAGTTGGTGTTCTTCATCTATTAGACGTAAAGAAACACAACAGAAACTAGAGCATGACAAGCAATTTTGCTTTCAAACTGAGCATGGTGCTGTTGTGCTGTGTGAGAGACTGTCCATGAGGGGCTGGGCTTTCTGCAGAGCAGAGCAGGGCTGCTGGAGATTTAGTCCTGTAGGTAGACATTTTGCACCAGCACTTAAACCCCACGGCACACAAACAGGGGAATTGAATTAGGGATCAGGAATGAAAACACAGATTCTTTCAGGGATTTCCTTAAAACATAGTGTGACTTGACAATGCAAATATCACCATGCTGCTGGAAACATCTCAGGGCTCATACAATACAGCACAGGTTTATCATGAACAGATAACCACTCGGTGACCCATACAGTACAGCACGGGTTTACCATGCACAGAGAACCACTCAGAGACTCATGCAGTACAGCACAGGTTTACCATGCACAGATAACCACTCTGTGACTCATACAGTACAGCAGGGGTTTACCATGCACAGATAACCACTCTGTGACCCATACAGTACAGCATGGGTTTACCATGCACAGAGAACCACTCAGAGACTCATACAGTACAGCACAGGTTTACCATGCACAGAGAACCACTCAGAGACTCATACAGTACAGCACAGGTTTACCATGCACAGAGAACCACTCAGAGACTCATGCAGTACAGCACAGGTTTACCATGCACAGAGAACCACTCAGAGACTCATGCAGTACAGCACAGGTTTACCATGCACAGATAACCACTCAGAGACTCATGCAGTACAGCACAGGTTTACCATGCACAGAGAACATTGGCTGCTATAGTTAAACAGTGGAGTGGTAAAAAGCAAATGCATTTACAAGAACAGATACGGTGTGCTTTTCAGCTCTAGAAATTAATAATAATAATAATAATAATAATAATAATAATAATAATAATAATAATAATAATAATAATAATAGAGAATTTACACAGGTTACATAAACAGAAACTAATAATAAAACCTTGACATGTATGCAACACAAACGTATACAATGCATCACCTATCAGTTCAAAGAAAGACACCAAACGGAATATGAACTAACATATTGAACTGCAGTGTTAAAAACAGTATAGTGACTAGTCCCATATTTAGTTTATTGCGCCGATTTCGTTGTAACCGCTGCCAGTATCTGAACCAGGGTACCTAGCTATCCCGCCGTATCGATCTGTTTATTCAGTGTTTATGGTTTATTCCATACTCTGTTTCTGGTGTGTGTGTGTGTGTGTGTGTATATATATATATATATATATATATATATATATATATATATATATATATATATATATATATATATATATATATATATATATATATTTAAAGATAATATTGTAATTTGACAGGAGACTTTTATATTATATACCCGCGTTGTTATTTCAAAGATCTAGACAACACATGTGTCGGCAGCTCAAGTCTCAAGTACATTTCGTATTCTTGCTAAGTATAAAGTAAAAGAAATGGTTGGAAAACACATACACACGGCACCAAAAGTACTAATACCCAATACATCTACATAAAAATAATAAAAAAAAACGTATACTATGTTTAGCTTGACAATGAAAACACAGAATTCAACATAAAAATAAAAACATAAATGTATAAACGACAGAACATATTTATTAATCATGTAAGTGGAAATGTTTTGTAAAGCTATGTTCAAAGCAATATAACCCTCTCTGCATAGACCGTGACATTTTCCCAAATAAAACCTCAAAATCTGCCCCTTAGACAGCAAGGACAAGATTATCTAAAACGAAACATATTTGCAAACGGAATCTTTCCAGCAAGAGCTTTCCAAGCACACTGTCCATGGATCCATTCTCGTGTCTCTCTGTCCTGATCCACACCTTTTCTATTGTCATACTGTCATAGTCCGACCGCCTTTATCGCACAATATCATTGTATCGATTCCTTGACTCAGTTTCAGCTTCTTTATTCGGGTTACAATGTTTCATCCATATAGCTATAGCTACAAATCTGATGTAGAAATGACATCCCCACCAAAGGATATAGCGCATAGGCATTAATAGTCCCCAATACGCAACGCGCAATAACCGAAACTGTATAGGTTTTCCTGCAGGTGTATAGATATTAGATGACTGTAACTGTGCTTTGAGAAGATTGGTCGACATTGGCCTATAAATCCAATCCAATCTTTCAGAAAGTGAGGACGGGGTGGGGGGTGCAGGGGTATGCTAATGTTACGGTTTGACTCACTCCCTGTTCCAAACAGGGTGGCGCCACGCTCACTCCACCGTGACATATAAGACAGGTTAACTCGACAGACACAACACCTGACCTGTGAGACGTGAATGCACACCGCGGTCTTCTGACACACACGCTGCTTGGAGACTGCAAACTAAAGTTTATGAATCTTGAAAACTTCTCCTACTTTTCGGGCATGTGCAACATGACAGCGGAATCTCAGTACTCCCCAACCGAGGCGGCGAGTCCCATTGGAGTCCCACCTAACCGAAGCCTGGATTCCCCCTCGCCGGGGAGAGGAAAAGACGAGGTGGTGATCAAATCGGAGCGTCGGGTCAACAGCCCTGCCACTGACAGGGAGGATGGCAATTTGGGCCAGACTGACGACCAGCTGCCAACATTTGGGAGCCGACGCAGAAAGCGGCCCGTTCAGCGAGGCAAGCCGCCTTACAGCTACATCGCTCTGATAGCCATGTCCATCGCCAACTCTCCCGAGAGGAAACTCACGCTCGGGGGCATCTACAAGTTCATCATGGAACGCTTTCCGTTCTACCGGGAGAATTCCAAAAAGTGGCAGAACTCGATCCGGCACAACCTGACCCTCAACGACTGCTTCGTGAAGATCCCGCGGGAGCCCGGGCGCCCTGGCAAGGGCAACTACTGGACCCTGGACCCGGCGGCCGAAGACATGTTTGATAACGGCAGCTTTTTGCGCAGAAGGAAGCGCTTCAAGAGGACAGATGTGAGCACCTACCCGGGCTACATGCAGAACTTCAGCGCCTTCACTTCGACCCCGGTCGGAAGGCAGTCCTATCCCAACACATTATACCACGGCATGGGCTCAGGGTACAGCCCCCAGATCCACAGCAGCACGCACCACCCCGCCATGCTCCATCAATACCAGAACCCAGGCCTGGTCGGACAGGAGCAGCACAGAATGTTCAGCATAGACAATATCATCAACCAGCAGTCTGTGCTGCAGTCTTCCTCGGGGGCCGAGCTGAGCCACCAGTCACTGGGCTTGAACGGGGACTTCGGCAGCATGGACCCCAGCTGCTCGATGGGAGTCGGTTCCGACCAGGTTTCCTCCTGTTTCCAGTCCCAGTCGTCCAGTCCGTCTGGAGTGGGATCCGTGCTGAGCAGGTCCAGCGGCACCATCTCATCCAACCTGGCGGCGGCTTATCCTTACAACTCCTCGCCGACCCACTTGCCCGCCATGGCCCAGGCGAGTTACTCCCCGGGTACTACCCAAATGTACGCCCCTTGCAACAGGACCTCTCTGCAGCCCATGCGGTCCAGCTCGTGTTCCGACCACACCGATCAGCCCCTGAGTCCACCGAGCTCACAAATGAACGGGCTCGTCCAGTTCGGTGCCAATAACTCCTATATGAGGCAGGTCAATTTTGCCTCAGGACTGGAGAGGTACCTGTAAAAGATATTAAACGCGCGCGTCTCCTGATATCACACCAGCTCTTCTGTTTAAAAGAATTGCACACGGATCCACGAGGTTAGCGCTTTTTAACATTTTCACCGTGCAAGCAACGGTTCTTTATCTTTTATTTCCTTTTTAAATGTGTTGTTTCTTTAGTCATGCAAAGCTGTAATACTGTTTTATAAATATTGGAAACCGATTTTTTAATATTGCATTTTTGTTGTCGTTGAAATTTGTATATAATTAATGTTTTTTCTTTCTTTTTTTAATCCAAATAAATAGTTTGGAATAGATTCTAATGTAATTTAAGCTCTTCTGGTTATACAAATGTTGTCATACCATCAACATGTGTGTTCAATATTTATGGATTCCGCAAATGAACATTGCATTTGTTTTTCTAACGTTTGTGTTTGTGTCGAATAATTAATAACTTCGTTTTTATGTACATATATTGAAATCGCTGATTTGTATCTAGATGTAATTTACAAGCACTAAAACAAGTTTATGTGTACATCAATGATGGTCTTGTTTACATCCTCCAAACCATGCTTATTCTGAATTTTTTTTAATTTACCCCAAAGACAAATGAACTGTATGGTGTTTTATATGATGCTGTAACCCTAAAACAACGTGGCTTGACTACACTAAACCCCTCCTCTAGCGCTTACACCTTGTCTCCTCGCTATGGATTATTAGACACATGATGTCTTACTGATAACCATGAAACGCCCTTCGCTGTTGTTTTGGGGTTTTCACACGTTTTACACATTCTCACTGACAGTTTTATTACTGCTTTGCTTTTTGGTTTTCGATTAAACTATTTGAGTAAAATCTGCATCTCGGTCGATGAACAAGGCCTACATATATACTTTAAATGACAAAGACGATGAGATGTGGACTTTGGAATTTAACTAATGCTCAACAGTTTAACCTCGGCATGCATGGAGTTTAATTCGTATTACTGTTATTAATTCAAAATATAATACTATAAATGCGCTGTTCCACTCCATGCAACCCAAGCCCCTATTTGGATCCAAATATAGCATTTGAAACTTCTGAACATGGTTCAGTCTAGACATATGCACATGGACCTGCAATACACTGATCTCAATCAGGCACAATAATGCGTTTCCATCTGCATTCTTCAAGGTAGCTTTGCAGTTTTACCTGTTTTTCCATGGTTATATGTTAGGTCCTATTCTCACTTGGTTTATGCTCTACTCACTGGAAGAGCTTTCAGAGGATGAGCGAGACCTTTCAGCACACAAACAGCGTGTAAGTGAGAACAGGGCCCTGTGCATTTACCACAATATAGTATGACTTGCCATATTTATTAATATGCTTTACCACACCTCACTATGGTTTACTAAACTTAGCTGTGCTTTACCACACCTCTCTGTGCTTTACCATATTTACCTCTCTGTGCTTTACTAAACTTAACTGTGCTTTACCACACCTCTCTGTGCTTTACTAAACTTAGCTGTGCTTTACCACACCTCTCTGTGCTTTACCACACCTCTCTGTGCTTTACCACACCACTCTGTGCTTTACCATATTTACCTCTCTGTGCTTTACCACACCTCTCTGTGCTTTACTAAACTTATCTGAGCTTTACCACAACTCTCTGTACTTTATCATATATACCTCTCTGTGCTTTACCACACCTCTCTGTGCTTTACCATATATACCTCTCTGTGCTTTACCATACCTCTCTGTGCTTTACTACACTTACCTGTGCTTCACCATGCTTTCCTTATGCTTTATTGCTCTTTGCTATACTTTTACTATGGGGGAATGTTTATAAGGGTGGCTAGTGATCAATACAATAATGTGTCTCCTGTATTCACACACATTCCCATGAGAAGGGAGCAAATGCTTCCCCTCAATTTGTATGGAGAATGAGCCCCAATCACAAAACTCACACAGATGTTTGGGAACTTACGTAAATGAGTGATTTAAGCGGAATATTGTAACAAACATAGCCCTCTTTAGAAAGAGTCAAGAAAGGGTTAATGATAAATAAATAATAATGTAAAAAATATACATATATAGTCTATATACACATATATACAAGTGTGCCTACACATACACACACACACACATACACACACACACACACACACACACACACACACACACACACACACACACACACACACACACACACACACACACACACACACACACACACACACACACACACACACACACACACACACACACACACACACACACACACACACACACACACACACACACACACACACACACACACACACACACACACACACACACACACACACACACACACACACACACACACACACACACACACACACACACACACACACACACACACACACACACACACACACACACACACACACACACACACACACACACACACACACACACACACACACACACACACACACACACACACACACACACACACACACACACACACACACACACACACACACACACACACACACACACACACACACACACACACACACACACACACACACACACACACACACACACACACACACACACACACACACACACACACACACACACACACGCACACACACACGCACACACACACACACACACACACACACACACACACACACACACACACACACACACACACACACACACACACACATACACACACACACACACACACACACACACACATTCATAAATTCTAACAATCAACAAAAGATATTCAGCATATAACTGCGTCCATCTGTTGGATCCAAATGAGCTGGGGAGCTCTATTAGTCAGAAAATGAAAACGCTAGCCAATGTGTCTTTTCTAATCTAAAATCTCAGCTCAGGACTCCTTGCCTCACTAGCTCTGGCTCGGCAGTTGGGGGGGGGGGTGGACTGCTCATACAGAACGAGTCCTGCTCTGAGAGAGTGACTAACACGACTAACACTAACACGAGTGACTAACTCTGCCAGCCAGTTTAAACTCCTGTGATTGCTCCAGGTTGATCCTGGACAGCAGCCGTGCCCCATCCACAGGGTTTCACTGCTATGCTTGAGCGGTGAGTGAGCGGGTCTGGGACTGAGTGAGCTTGAGGAAGCTGCCGGCCTGTTGAGACTGTGTGAACTGTTCCAGAAGACAGCCTCTGAGTAGAGAGCTGTCACACAAGGACTCAGCTCAAGTGCATGAGGAGCCAGCAGAGCCACGGCTTTCTGGCATGAAGACTTTTCCACACAAAAGTAGCAGCTTTTTGTTTTGTTTTTATACTTTTTTGATTGCTGCAAACTTTACCTTAGCATATCAGCAATGGTATTGTCCTTTTTTATAACTAAATCTCATGTAGGCCTACTTCTGAACTTGATGGTGAGAGTTTATCGTTTTCTTTAAAATATAATCTGCTTCAGGATGAAACATGCACGTCTGCTCACACCAATTACAACATGTGGGCTGTGGCAACGTTTTTGAAACCTGCAGCCTTTTTCATTAAAAAAAGTAATGAAGAGTTCAAATGCTATATTAATATTCTTAGTTTGTTTTCAGTCTCAGTGATTCTTACTTAGACATATTCTGAAACACAACACTGAAAAAACAAACAACATTAACTCGGCACACTTGAGTCAGTACTGGAACCTGGAGTGGAATGGCCCTCCAGGACCCTGATTGGACAGCCCTGCTTTATTCAGACCACTGTATTGCATACATCTAGAGATAGTATTGACAGTGGGAGCAAGTTCCTAATAAAGAAGCCATGCCTTCAGTGACTTGTGATCATGCATTCTGAGTGCGCTGTTCTACTCCACGCAGCTTGTGATCATGCATTCTGAGTGCGCTGTTCTACTCCACGCAGCTTGTGATCATGCATTCTGAGTGCGCTGTTCTACTCCACGCAGCTTGTGATCATGCATTCTGAGTGCGCTGTTCTACTCCACGCAGCTTGTGATCATGCATTCTGAGTGCGCTGTTCTACTCCACGCAGCTTGTGATCATGCATTCTGAGTGCGCTGTTCTACTCCACGCAGCTTGTGACTCATGCATTCTGAGTGCGCTGTTCTACTCCACGCAGCTTGTGATCATGCATTCTGAGTGCGCTGTTCTACTCCACGCAGCTTGTGATCATGCATTCTGAGTGCGCTGTTCTACTCCACGCAACTTGTGATCATGCATTCTGAGTGCGCTGTTCTACTCCACGCAGCTTGTGATCATGCATTCTGAGTGAGCTGTTCTACTCCACGCAGCTTGTGATCATGCATTCTGAGTGAGCTGTTCTACTTCACGCAGCTTATGATCATACATTCTGAGTGAGCTGTTCTACTGCATGCAGCTTGTGACTATGCATTCTGAGTGTGCTGTTCTACTCCATGCAGCTTGTGATCATGCATTCTGAGTGCGCTGTTCTACTCCACGCAGCTTGTGATCATACATTCTGAGTGTGCTGTTCTACTGGATGCAGCTTGTGACTATGCATTCTGAGTGTGCTGTTCTACTCCATGCAGCTTGTAATCATGCATTCTGAGTGCGCTGTTCTACTCCACGCAGCTTGTGATCATGCATTCTGAGTGTGCTGTTCTACTTCATGCAGCTTGTGATCATACATTCTGAGTGTGCTGTTCTACTGCATGCAGCTTGTGACTATGCATTCTGAGTGTGCTGTTCTACTCCATGCAGCTTGTGATCATGCATTCTGAGTGTGCTGTTCTACTCCATGCAGCTTGCTCAGCACCTGCAGTCAGTGTTTTGAATCGATGTCTTCTAGGTGTCACAGTCCTCTGCTTGTTTCTGACCATGCACAAGCTGATCAGTAGCTGTAGTTACCTACAGGACTGACAAGCTTAGATGAAATGTCTATTATGCTGTTGTGCAATATTTGTCATTGTGTGGTTAACCCAATATTGCCAAATGCTGCCTTTTTTTAACAAAGGATATCAGAACAGATGCTATTTATAATGCCAGGTTATTTATAATTGCTATGTTGCAATGTTTTGCTTTCTTTTTAAAGTTATTGCAAAGGAGCTAATGTTGTGTCGATGTGCCCCGCTGTATTTTACATGCTTATTGTAGCCGCCAATGTTACCAGAATTAACAAAGAAAGGTTTTAGCGCTACCTTGTGGCCAGTAACTACTTCACTATACGTTACCGCTTTTCCTCAGCCAGGGACTGTAGAACACAAAGAGTTACATTTTCAGAGTTTACTCCAGTCTTTAATTAACTCCTACTTTTTGAATGGAGAAACACGTCTGTTGATGATGCAAAGCTAGAACATAGCAGTGAGGTAATATAATGCAGCGTCTCCCGAACACCTCGAGTTGTTTCTCAGTCGGTAACATCAATGTGAATTTTTATGTTAAAAAAACAAAACAAACAAAAAAAAAACAGTTAATTAAAGACTGGAGTAAAATATGCCCCATGTGTAACGGATGATGGCATAAGATGCTGGCACATGCCTCACAGCGGTGTGAGGAGTGAGCACATTATCAAAGAGTTTACTCCAGTCTTTGATACAGCCTTTAGAAAACATATACTTAACAAAACTAGAATCAGACACACAAGCTGTTTAACTGTAACATTGCAATTCTTTTGACAACCGCAAGATGACGACAGCCACCACGGTTTGTTTATTGACCTGCCGCACGCTTGTACCTCCGAGCTGCAACGTCTCCACCCATCCTCCAGCAAGAACTAGTAAATGCGAATCACGTTCATACTAAGCCATCACTTACTGTTTTTTTTTTAACAAGTGACGCTGTTTTTCTATAAATCAATCACAGAAAATGCCTCATTGTGATTTGTGACCTGTACATTTTGATAAGATTTGGAATATGCTAATTCTCCCAGACTCAAAATCTGAGTCTTGTGGCCGGCAGGTGGCAGCCCCAGCACTATGGCAGAAAGGGGGCCGACCATGTAGGGTTAAAACATGAGAACTTGTACCGTCTGATGAGCAAATGCGAAACATACCGACCTGTCTTAAAAAAAGCACGCGAACAAACACGCATACATATTGACTGATACGATACTTTCAACCAGATTTTAAAAATGTACTTTACCACTGAGGTACGGTACCCTACGTCATTTTACTTGAATGCAAATATGTCACCACTGAAGAGTTCTCGTCACCGTTCATTTGAGTAATGTGGTCAGCAACGAGCCACATTATAACCCGTATTATAGCACATGTAATTCATATTGTTTCTGTACGATGGGTTAGCCTTGGGTCATGATGACGCATCTTGATTTACAAGAGCAATTCTCTAGATGATGATGTAATCAAAGGCACTCGTGCACATCATCTCCTTATCCTACTGCTTCTCTATTGATAACTACTTCAGCTATCTCCTATTTCATTGGACTCTTAAAGGTTTCTGTATTCACGTTTTTTGTTTGCAATGGCCCGCATTTGAAATCATTCTCTTCCATTTATGATACTTACTACTGCTCTTAGTGGACTTTACTCGTATGAGCAAATATTTCTAATACTGTATAAGTTTAACTGCTCTCAGTCGATCTCGCTCTCAAATACAATTATTTAATGTATTCTTTGTTTTGCTCTTATTTGAATTTGATCCTTTTTTCTACTGATTATATTGTACTTTACAACTCTTATATAATATGATATTCTGTAATGTGATATTCTATAATGTGATATTCTGTAATGTGATATTCTGTAATGTGATATTCTATAACAACTGTAAGTCGCCCTGGATAAGGGCGTCTGCAAATAAATTAATAATAATAATAATAATAATAATAATAATAATAATAATAATAATAATAATAATAATTGAATCTAAAAACAAATATCGGATAGACAGACACTGTATAACCGAGAACTGCGTTACAATATGCAGCAGCATGTTTGTATCTGTTTCCTTGTGCTCTTGTTACGAGAGAAGTTTACTCTTTTGTTTTGTTCTGTTCTCCCTGCTTCAGTCTGCTGATCCCCGGTGCTCTTCCAACGCGTGACCGCTCTAGAACTCACCATCCAGCATTCTGGACAACATGATGAAACGGACGCGTGGATATAGCGAGTCAGTATTAGTTAGCAGCAGTAGGCATTCTTTGGATGTGATTAAACAGACCCCGCCTGGCTATTGCGGTAATCACATCTAATCATCCTGTCCATGCAGAAACATAATTTAAACTACTACTACTATTATTATTATTATTATTATTATTATTATTATTATGAGGGAGCTTGTATCTGGATTGTCTTTCCTGAAATAAAATCGTTCTCACCAATTGATTAGTTGCACAAAGCGGCGCAATTTGTATTTACTCAGGAGAAAGGTCCTGCAGCTGATCTGCCCCTGTGGCGCAAATCGTTTCTAATGGCATGTCCAATAAACAAGCCGAACGCTAAAAGCCGGCCGAGGCTGCGCTAGCTCGGGTGGGAGTGCGCTGCTGGGGTTATGGGTGGCGCGTATTGTTGTCTAGCGCAGTGGCTGCGAGCCGGTCACTGAATATTGATCGATGCATTCTGTGCTGTTTGACAAGCGGGGTTGTTGGGAGTTATGAGAATTAAATGTGGTATTTGCTGGGACAGTATGCAGCTGTCTGGGGCTCTGCTGGGCATTGCCGAACAATGTAAAGTATTTTACAATGTGCAGTGGTGGGATTAAAGCGTTTTAGCTACGTGTCTGTGTATATTATTAAAGCAAACTCCGACCCAGAGGTTGCAGTGATTAGACCTGCCAGTTTTTTCAAAGTACTTAATTTATTGTCTCATAACATGTATGCACACGTATTTAAAGTGACTGTATATTCCAGACACAAAACCAAAAACAAAACAAACAATAAACAAAGTACATCTTACACTTAAAGCGAATATATATGATTCAGAATTCTATTAACCCTCTTCTTAGGTTTCGGATCTATTTGACCCGACTCTAGTTTCCAATCAGCTTAAATGCTATTTTTCTTTTCATTTTCTGTATAATATTTTATGACTTTTCCTAGCTGAGGTCATGAACTTATATATAGAAAATAGAACCTTTGAGATGTTTTTTTAGAATAAGTCATGAAGTCATGTCACTGTGACCCGTGGCATTTATCTATGTAGATTTGTGTGCAGGAAAGAAAAAGAAAACACTTCTTTAATTTGTTATTTTATTATTATTATATTTGTATTATTATTTCTGGAAATGGCTGCACCTGTCTGGAGATATTTATAAACAAAAAAACAAACTATATATATATATATATATATATGTTCTTCGAAGTAGAGCATTGCAGTGATCTGACAGTCGTAACGACGTCAAGATGATAGCTATTTATCGGGAACGGATTTGTCTCGGGAGCTTAATTTTCTCTGTCAGCATTGCAGCTTCATCTCACTGGTAAAGACACTCCAGAATGAGGAGCTCCCAGGCTGGCAGTGAAAGAAGTTTCATCGCAGCTCCTGGACTAAAAGAGCAGAAAAAAGTAAAACCTTTGCGAATAAAAACATTTAATCAATTTGCTTAAATTAGTTAGAAATTACATCGGGTAAAAATGATCCAAAACATAACAGATGCACCTGAATTCTGAACATAATAGGAGAGTTAAACTAAAAACTCAAATTAAGCTCCATCGTTCAAGCGGGTTGCTGTGGGATTGTTTTAAACCAGTTTCTGTTTGAAAACTCCATATCATTGTATGTAGTTTTTTTTTTTATATGAGAGAATTTGGCAACGATTACGCATAAAGCCAACTAAACTGGTATATAAATAGACCGACACCAACAAAAACTTTTAACAGATTACTTGTTTTTTTTAATCGTTGCCAAGCTGTGTAATGTGCGGATGTGTCACGCAGTTCTTCAATTATAATGTGTTTTGCAGTAAAGCGAAGATGTTCTCTTATTAAATTAGGTTCATTAAACTGAAACCCCAAAACACGTCCCAGTAACGTGTGGTTTAGCAAGCTTGCATCTGCTGTTCATTTTATACAATTACAGAGAAAAACGTATCATTAGGACAGCAAATTAATACAAGACTAGCTTGATACATGCATCAGCCTATAACGCGCTGTGTCGTGGCTAAAACTGGGGAGTTTAAAAACAAAATATAATTTTAAAAACATATGGCGCTTCATATTATTATTATTATTATAATAACAGTTGCAGTATAGAACGGCGAGGGGATTCCTGTTATATTTTATTTTAACCCTAGCACGCTTGTTCGGGGATGAAGGCAGGTCATTTAGGAAGGGGTGCAGCTGTTTCTACTGGTTTGTTGGCATTAGCCTCAGAAACGTGTACCAAATGTTTTCACCTATTACAGCACGCCGCCCCGAGCACATCACTTTCACCTCCTTCTCACAGACCCGCAGAGAAGTGAGGCACAGACCTCCCAGCGCTACGAGCATTTTCACATGAACAAACAAACAAACAAACAAATCAATAAACAGATACACGCATAAATAAACATACAAACGGGCAAGCGCCACCTTAACATTTTCAAAGATGTGCTAAAGCACGCCAGACCGCTTCATGTGTTGATTCTTGCGGGTCGCAATGGTGTGGGGTGTTTACATGTTCATAACACAAGACTAACAAAGGGTACTGTCTGCGGGTCAGTTATAAAAACTTGAAAAAAAGAACATGCGAGCTTTAACAGGGTGTTACCAGCAATACCGCGCATACTTTCAGAGAACCTTCCTTATAAAACTGTATTGCACCACACAGGCTATGCGTTATCATCATCATCGTTATGTTTTACACAACATGTATTACCGATTCTCTCAAATGAAAAGGTATTCACTTTTTTGTATGAAGTCCAGTGGGAGCAGATTTTGAACGTCTCATCGTGGACACAGTAGCTTTGGAATGAGGTGCATCTGTACAGTGTAGCAAAGCTGTGGAAATACTGAAACAGACTTAGATTTCCAATGGCAGAGGGAAATAAAAGAAGAAGAGTGCATATACAATGCAAGACTACATCAACGCTACCAGCGCTCCGATTCGCATGGATACACCAAAGTGTAATAACAAAATAAAGACACTTTTTCTTTTGGGGTTTCTTAAGTCAATTTTACATATGCATGTCCGGGATCGATGCATTACACAGCACACTTTAAGCATTCATTGCACAAATTTAAAAATACTGTTGATCTCGTATTATTTCTTATCTCGTATTATTTCTTATTGCTTTTGTATATCTAATGTTCTAGAAAGCATATAAAATAAAGCATTGTTTATGAATATAAAATACCACTGCTGTGTTGTTATTATTATTATATATTATTATTATTATTATTATTATTATTATTATTATTATTATTATTATTATTATTATTATTATTACAGTTACTGTCTGACTGTCTGAAAACTGGAAAATGTTTTAGGTCCTAGGCCATGCAAATAAAAATAAAAAGTAATATATTGTCTATAAACAATCTGCGCAAGTATTGTGCATATTTTCAGAACTCTAGCGAAATGAATAATATTCAGCATGCACAAAACAGAGCATGTACAATGTGTTTAGTAAACGTACGTTTTGAATCTCATCCAGGGTAACAACATTGAAAACGTGTTTCTGTTAGAGAAAATAGCAGGAGCTGCTAAAAACGAATCTTCTTGTAAAGTAATAAAAATGGGAATGTGAACCATTGTGGTAAATGAACAGTTTAGTAAAAAGGGGATTGTTGAGAATGGAATTGTAAAAAATACAACGAACACCAAGCAATCAACATCTCAAAAATCACACAGCCGAAGAATAATCTCCAAAATAATATCACCAAACAGAATCTACCTATCCATCTATAATCTATCTACCCATTGCATGTTTTCCAGCTACGATGAGCGTATATCTTCTTCTTCTTCTTCTTCTTCTTCTTCTTCTTCTTCTTCTTCTTCTTCTTCTTCTTCTTCTTCTTCTTCTTCTTCTTAATAATAATAATAATAATAAATAATAATAATAATAATATATTATGGGTGGTGTGAGAGTTTATCTCCAAATAGACCCCCCCCCCCCCCCCCCCCCACACACACACACACACTTCCAAAAGAAGATCTTCAAGCGGTCTACAGGGTCTTCATCAGCACACCCCATTCTTGAAACACGCAATTGAAATGTATTTGATAGAGTAAGACAATGTACTAATGCTGTCTTTTGAATACGCAGAGACAATGAAACAATGACAAAAAATCGACTTACAACGTTCTAATGGGAGGTATGTATATGTAACATCATTAAATAATTTGACGGTTAAAACAAAATGTTGTTTGCGCATCGGAGACCTTTAGAAGCGCACTGTAGGTATTATTTGGAGATTTAAAGAGTGCCGGTGTGAAGACGAATTGTGTGTTGGTGAAGATCTCTGTACGGATCTTGACAAGGATGCAGGACGAGCAGCATTGGCTGCTGCTGACGCTGTAGACACGTGACAGCCGGGGCTGGATAAATGTGTTTTGACAGCAGTCAGAGTAACAGACAGGTTTCCACGGGATCCAAGCTCCGACTGATTGCAAAGGGCGCTTTAAAAAAGTCTCATATACACTTTTACAGCGAGTGGAGCCTCCTGAAGGAACACAGGAGGAGACGCCCATTGCTGCGCTTGTTTCGTTAGAAAAAGTGTAGCAGCTTTTGTTTTCTGCAGCAGAAATTGCAACTTTTAGTTGTTTGATCATTTTGGTTTGATAAAAAAAAAACTCACAGAAGGACCAGGATTTCTGTTGTTATTGTTGTTGGTGATAGTGGAAGGGGAACGCATTTTCAAGGGGAGTGATTCCAACAATGACTTTAGGAACAGAAATGTCAGACAATTCCGCTTTTTCAGAGGATGTGGACATCGACGTGGTTGGCGACATGAGCGTTAAAGAGGGGAAGTATCACGATTTTCATTCGGACAACGACTCGGATGATAACCTGTCCAGGAACGCGGGAGAGAACGCCTGTTCCCCGGGCCTGAGCAGCGGTTCAGACTCCAACCCATCCCGTGGAGAAGAGAAGACGGGCAAAAACACTTTGGTGAAGCCCCCTTACTCTTACATCGCCCTCATAACCATGTCTGTCCTGCAGAGCCCCAAGAAGAGGCTCACTCTGAGCGAGATCTGCGAGTTCATCAGCAACCGCTTCCCCTACTACAGAGAGAAGTTCCCCGCCTGGCAGAACTCCATCCGCCACAACCTGTCCCTCAACGACTGCTTCGTGAAGATCCCGCGGGAGCCCGGGAACCCTGGCAAGGGCAACTACTGGACCCTGGACCCGGAATCGGCGGACATGTTCGACAACGGCAGCTTTCTGCGGAGGAGAAAACGCTTCAAGAGGCACCAGTCCACTGAAATGCTGCGGGACCCAAACAGCTTCCTTCCAGGATTTGGATATGTGCCTTACGGGTATAATTACGGCATCCAGCTGCCGAACTTCCACCCCCACCACCACGGCACGGCTTTCCAGTTCCAGCCCCCGCACTGCGCAATACCGTCCCCGGCTTCCCTGTTTCCAGCACCTCACATACCGTCTCTCCTGGGCAACGAGCTTGCTAGAAAACCTTTCTACCCCCAGCTGAGCCCAACTCTGCCCAGTTTGCAGCCCCTAAAAGTAGACAGCAACAGCCAGACGAGGCCTTCTTTTTCTATAGACAATATCATAGGGGTAAGTGGTTCCGCCAGCACCCCGACCTCGCCGTTCTCGCAAGCGGGGAATCAAGCCCAGGTGCTGGCCATGCTTGCGCCCTCTCTTGCGTCCACCCCGAACCACTTAAACTTAACACACGAAAACGTCTTACATGCAGCAGGAGGGCAGAGTTTCTCCAGTAAAATCACGAACCTTAACAGCTGTCATTTTTAAATACAAACTCTTCTCGCGTCCCGTAGCCTTTGTTAAGGTAGGATTTTATACACTTTTTTGAGACTATTCCCATCACTTTCGTAGATATTCTTCTTTTCTCTTTGTTTTTTCTTTTTCTTTTTCTTCTGGGAGAGAATAACTAAAACAGAAAAAAATATATTTATGAAATGTAAATATTTATTATATATAAAAAAGGAGATGTTTAGCTCTATGCCAGATTTTATGGTGCATCACGTTCAATGGATGTTATATAGTGGAGGTCAGACATGAAAACATCTTTACAATTTACTCAGAACTATCTAAACTTCTTGTTCCTTGAACCCATTCTAAACTGAAAAAAATATCATTTTGTTTGTCTTTAAAGAAAATGATTTAAATTGGTCAGGAAATTTAAGGACCCGACTTTAGAGGGCTCTAGTGTGGTAGATTAAAGTTTTCAAGATATTTATATGCATTGGCTGGAAAACTCAGGACTTACATTTTTTTTTTTTTTTAAAAGCACATTTAAAAAAAGTCAATTCTGTGGGAGCTGCAAATCGACTACATGCCCCATTCTCTTGTAATCTGTGTTTGGTGAATTTGTCGTTATTTTGTTAATAGATAATGTAGAAGGTGTACGGCATACCTCTTAATCTGTTCCACTGTTGTGCATCCGTTTATATCTATTTTACTGAAACAATCTGTGAGTAATATGATGGTATGTGTACAAAAAGTAAATGTCGAGGTCATATTTGTTGTAAATTAATAAATGTTTGTGAACTATAGAAAAAATATGCTTTCATAGATTTATTTATTTATGTACCTTGAGGTTCTGTATTAACTTTTCTATTGTGTGTGTGTGTGTGTGTGTGTGTGTGTGTGTGTGTGTCTATACACACACACACACACACACACACACACACACACACACACGCACACACACGCACACACACGCACACACTGTAGAATTTAATATTTTGTAGAAATGAAAAGCAAAACTGTGTTCACGTGTGTGAAGGGGGTCACAGCATACTCTGAAGCCTGGATGCCTAAATAAATAAGGCAATTTATGGCGTGAAAAGTGATCCTCAATAAATCAGAATGAAGTGCTAGGAGAAACAGACAACCATCACATTCCAGAGGCCTAAAAAACAGCGATAATACTTCTCACTAACACTTCTTAAAATAAATGAACACTACTGCTACTAACATCATCATCATCATCATCATCATCATCATCATCATCATCATCATCATCATCATCATCATCATAATAATAATAATAATAATAATTTATACTGAAATTTAATTGATTTGATTGCGATGCAATATTTAAACAAACACGCTGGTCTTTATAATACTCCAGTTTGGATCGGTGGAGAAAACTTTTTGCAACTTCATAAAAAGAATAATCGTGCATGGCGATGTTATAGGCAGGGGCCTACATTATCATTTGGAAAACAAATTTGGCGAAAAGAACAAAAGCATTTCAGATTGTTGCAGGCCATTTCAAAAAGTCTAATTGGCATAGATCGATATTTTGATGCAAAAAGTGCTTTGCTTGCTCATTTCAGAGGCTGCTGCTTTTCTACCCCCCACGATCAGGGATTCAAACACTAGCACCCTATTGGCAGTGCGGATTGGGTGGGGGTGTCGCGCTTTGCTAGCTTGTAATTGAATTCCTGTCTATAGATATCCAGATCTATAGGTTAGTGCTAATTTGTAGTAACCATTTGTGCATCTGGCCTAATCCACCTAAGCCGCTTTTACAAGTTTGTTAATGTTGTCGCGGGAGACTCCGGCTTGCACTTGAATAGGCTCAGTGAGCGGTCTAACATGTATAGCGCGCACACACACACACACACACACACACACACACACACACACACACACACACACACACACACACACACACACACACACACACACACACACACACACACACACACACACACACACACACACACACACACACACACACACACACACACACACACACACACACACACACACACACACACACACACACACACACACACACACACACACACACACACACACACACACACACACACACACACACACACACACACACACACACACACACACACACACACACACACACACACACACACACACACACACACACACACACACACACACACACACACACACACTTGCTTTAGAATAGCGATCTTCGCTTGTCTTCTTTCAAGTAATTGTTTCGTGGGACTCCAACAAAGGGCTCTCCACAGGAGAAAACAGAAGGTCAATGAATCCATTTTAAAGTTTCCCAAGCACATGTTTTAAGATGAAGGAGACTGTGAAGACCCCTTCATTTATCGGAGCTGTGTGCAGATTGTTAGATTGTTATGCGGGGGTGTTTTTGACAAGCTCAAGTTCCTTTTTTTCCCTCCCTTTCTGAAGCTTTCCTTTGATGCTTAAGAAAATCTGTTTTGGTTTCAATTCAGAAACCCCCAAATCTTTGAGTTCTGTTATCATGTATATAAATCCCACATGTTTCAAAATGAAGAAACGATTTAAAATAAACGCTGAAACTAATTAAATAAAGTTCCCGTATAGGATAAAAAAAAAAAAAAATTGAAACGCAATATATAAATCCTTATAGTTAGACCACTCACCATTTAACCAGTGAGTAAATGAGATCTGTGGAAAAAGAGGTGGCTTCTCATAATCTCACTTGTGAGTTTGGGATGTTCACAAGTGCTTTTTATTGTCTGCACAAATACGCATTCAGTAGTTAATCAAAGAAAGAACGTGTCATCCTCTGAAATTAAAAAAAAATAATAATAAATACGTTGTGACATTTACTAGCATTTTTTATTTGAGAACATGACAGATTATTTTAATAGATCTGGCCTTTAACCCTTGACCTTTTTATTTCCAGGTTTGAAAAAAAAAGTATACAGGCCTATTGTAATACTTTGTACTTCAATGCTTGATTTTATAAAAAACAACCAACATTTTAAATCACAGCAATAGTAAAATATTTGTTCCCCTGTCTACTGAATACACGGACGAGAATGTCAGTTTATTTTATACTGAGGAATGAATTGGATTTCCCCTCAGTTTATGTGCATAGTGGCTCGCATGCTCCCAGCTTGCACCATGGGAGAAAAGAGAAACAGCACGCTAAGAATGTCATTTCAAGGGTGCAACCGCGCCTCCACTTTTTTGTACCTAAAAGTTTGTTTATGATTTTAGCAATTAAAACGGTGAACGCTTCGCACTGCAGCGCGGAAGAGCTAATACACCTGGCTCTTTGTTTTGCAGAAAAATGGAACGAAACACTCGAGTGGGGTCTAGTTCCTGCAGTGGCAGGTACAGGAGGCTATTACAATTAATGGCGATATACTAGAAAGAAGAGCATTGCTCTAATACGCTATGGGCTTTAGTGTTCTTCAATGCAATTCAAAACTATCCCTTGTATGCTATGGCAGATGTTGTCATGTAGGGGTAATTGCGTCGAGCCGGGCCAAAATAACCACTGAGGGGCTTACAAATCGCTATTTCCTTGTGAAGTTGACCCCTGTTTCTTCTTCTCTCGTTTGTGTGTGCTCCGTTTTGTGAGGACTCTTACAAATCGCTCATTACTACTCAAGTTGTGTGGCAACAGAAACAGTAAGGAAAGTTTGCAAAGTCGCGCAGCAAGCAGTCCCATGCACACAATAAAAGGTTTGGTGGCGTAGAAAAGGTTTCTGGATAACCTCAAATAGAAATCCGTGCAAAAGAGTAACAAACAATTCAGCGCTTTCGGAGCAAAGAACGTCTTGTAATACAATCCAGGGTATTCGGAGCGTCTGTTATCACTAGAACTTTAATAATTTTTGTCTTAAATATAATATTTATATGTAATACACAACCAACTTTAGTTTGATGTTCTTGGTTTATATTTTTGGTTGGTATTTTTTTTTTGGTCGGAGTTGCCCTTTGTTTTCTTCAATACCACCGACTCTCTCATTATAGCTCGACTAAGCGTGTTACCACAAATACTGAGTCGCCTTAGTTACTTTTGGGTAAAGTGCACACTATCCCTGTGCAAAAAACGAACAGACTGTACCAGTGTGTAACAAAGACGAGGCCAGTCTGAGCACAGGCTACATTCTGAAAGATGATTTATAACATGCATACAATTATTACATGAAGTGTTATGAATGTCAAAGATGTGTACTCGGTTTCACGTTTGTTGTTGTTGTTGTTTTTTATTATTTTAAAGATCTGACTTTGCTCTTCCGTCCCAACAGTATTTTGTTTTAAGGAGCACATGCACCCCCTTGGCAATGTAGTTCATATTTCTTTTATAACATTAATACACTACTAAATTAAAATAATAAACAGAAACCACGCCTTTAGCATCTCTAAACGTAAACAGCAGTGTGTATTGTGTGTATTCATGTCGTATAACTGCAGCGTTCTTGACTCACAGTGCAGTGTAGCCAGAAATGTATATGCTTAGACTGAGAACTCACATGGAGCTGTTTATTCGCTCGCGGTTTTTTTGATGCACTGTGCTTTAGAATGACTTGCCACACGTTCTAGTCGCATGCACCACTTCCCACGTGTCCGATTTCTCCTGTTGCATGTATTCCTGCAGAGCTCTGCTTCGCATTATCTTCAATGGAACCACCACGCCTACTAGAAATGCTTTTAATCTGATCTCAGAATGAAATCGAGGGTTACAGTTACGATTTACAATCTCTTACAATTTGTAATTGCATGTACATTTTGCTTTTATTTTCTGCATGTGAAGCATTAGCATATTCGCTCGGACCACCCATGCCTCTGCCAGCGTACTCCAGCATTCTCCACTGGTAAGAGACGTCTGTTTTTAACCCACGAATTGAGTGTGCCATTGCTCATTGCCACAGACAGACACATTAAATGTCTTCTTGCTATTTTTAAAACCAGGAATTTTCTTTAATAACTACCCGTTTTTAGCTATCCACAAATCATAATATATTGTTTTTTTATTTATCCTTCTCTTTTCTTTTTAAACAGGGCTAGGCTTTAAACGGCCAGGTCGGGTCCCTTTAGATATGGTTGTATGCTTTTAAACGTTTTAGTGTCAAGTTAAGAAAACAACCCGTTTCAGAAAGAAAGCTGTTATCTGCTACTAAATCTACTATTCATTATATTACCACTTACATAATGACACTTTTGCGCATTCATTTTAAAGACAATAATGTAACAATCAATGACCAATAATTCTTGGATTTTGAGTATGCTTGCTTTCAACTGCAGAAGAGAGTGAGTCAAAATATGTGCATTAAAAATATGTAACATAATGGTAAAAATGCCGCAATCTTGTAGAAGTAAAAAAAAAAAAAAAAAAAAAAAAAAACCATATCCATTCTATTCATCTTTGCACAAATATTATTTCATGTTAATCGTTTAACAGATGTGTTTCCAGAAGATTCGTGTTGAGTGAATATTGAAGATGCCGGAATGCGGACTGTTGATATAGCAGTAACATTTTAAAGAGACCGATTCACAAAGATATCTATTCACAAGGGCACACTGCAGTTTGTCACACTTACACGACAAGCTTGTATTGTGGTTCTGCAATAATTTTGCAAGTGATTTGTTTAACAGCCTTATATAGTTTAAAAGATGAAACACGCGAGGTGTATGTTGGAACACGTTACTATTCGTTGTATGTGTTATTCGACGAGCTAAAGGACAAATCCCCTGTGCGCATTTTAAGATACTGTATGTCACGTAATTGGTGTGGTATAATGTATAATTTAGGAATAATTGTATTTGAAATATATAATCCTTTAAACGATAGATATTATATATATCTATATATATATATATATATATATATATATATATATATATATATATCTATTATATATTATACTATAATAGCTATAGACGACGTTTTAGCTGAAAAAAGAAAAAAAAGAAAAAAAAAAAAAAAAGCTGAATAAATAAACTCAGTAAATAAAGTACGTAATTTTAGAACAAGGGTCACAACAATATTAAGTTAGGACATGCTTTATTTTTCTGACAAAAGAAGCAGTTATTATCAGTCTTGGATTATATTCAGTAATATTTAGCTAGGACCTTTTTGCATAGGTTACTATGCCCATCTTTCTTTGGCGGAATTGCTGATTAAATTGTGTTTTGTTTTTCTCGATTTAAGCTCATAAAAGGACGCCTTATTGTCCACTTAATGGAGTTTTAACCCTCCGTCCATTTTCCTAAAGAGTCTTTAGCGCCAGTGGAATGGGAGGGGGCTCCCAGATCGATTAGCAGCGCTTGGTAGCCACAAGAAAATAATGGACAGCTTTTTTTTTTTTTTTTCTTTACAAAGCTGAGTCCGCAAGTAACGCTATTGAAACGTGTTGAAATGGAGGTTTAAGATTTAGAAGACTGAGCGGGTTCTTGTGGGTGCTATGTGAAACATTTATACTCCGTGGGTGTCTCAGGCGAGTTAACCTCACAGTGCAAAACCGATGGTCTTACAGTGAGCTAAATAAATAAATAAATAAACAAATAATGCCGCGAATTGCAAGCACAGATCATCTCCAGTTTGTTCGAGTGATGCTATAGATCGCCAGTATAAAACATGGAGTTGTTATCGTTTTTCATTTAGTCTGCTTGTGCTGTCTGGCTGTTTGGAGACTCTCCAGAGAAAATACCTACGCGCCTGGCTTTCTGCCTATCTAACTAACTCTCTATAGCCATTAGAGGGAACGCAATATTACGCATATAAAAACAAGCATGATTTTGCAAATTACACAAACTTGGTAGAACTAAATCTACTTTGTTGTTATATTTTAATTAGCAAGTGTTCTTTATCTACAGCTGTCTCCAGGATTATTCACACCCTTCATAGACTTGAATGTTTTTTAGCAAAATAAATGCAAGTGTACAGTCAGTATTTGTTGCATAAATGAATGAAAACGTTAATATTTTCAGAAATTCAGTATTGGACATTGCAAAAATATATTTGTCTAACATATTTTCATGTTATTTAAAAAACTGAAGGTTCAAAATTAATCAAACCCCTAAACATTGAAATGCAATAAGTTTGGATAGAAATGTTTTTTGCGATATTTAACAAGAGTCTGACAGTGTTTCATGTTTGCATGGATTTATAAAAAAACTAAACTAAACAAAAACCAAACTATGTACACTTTTTGTTGTTGTTAAAACCAACTTTTTGTAACATTAAATCAAGGGGTGAATAAACCTGGAGGGCACTGTATCTGTGCGCATTAACATAACGAAACAAAGTGCGTGAAGACTGAAGAAATTCAAAGCAGTTTTTTACAGATAGTATTCCGTCTTGAATGTGGAAATACATTTATCGTTTAAACTACATGCCAAAGCTACCTGGTATTCCATCACTGCATCGGCATTGCGCTTTAATAGAATATATAGAGACAGGGGCATACATCATGTTTGATAAGAAGCTATACTGTTAAAAAATAAAAAAGCACCCTATTGATGTTGATTATCCCATGCTACATGTACACGCAGAGAGCGCCTACAGGGCTCAAGCGCATTCACATCTAATTTAGTCTAAAAGAAGAATGCTGATATTTTTGCTCTTTTCTGTGTGATCCTTCTTATAATATTTAGTAATCACATTGCCACCATATTATATAATATTATTATTATATTATTATTATTATTATTATTATTATTATTATATTATTATTATTATTATTATTATTAGATCTCGACTTTTTCAGTGTGTCATAGTAAAAGCACATTTCAGTAGGAAACGAAGCAAAAAGTACATCTTTTCTAGTCTTACTCTAATTGATACATTATCCTTGTATTAAGAGTTTCAAACACACTGATATTGTTATAAATCATAATAATTATTATTATTATTATTATTATTATTAATTATTATTATTATTATTATTAGTATTATTATTAAATAATAATATTAATAATAATAATAATAATAATAATAATTTATGGACGAACGGCCGCACCAGGCAGGTCGGGATTCGGTAATAGTTTGCAATTTATATTTTCTGCTTCGCCGATAACTGGTAAATTTAACAGAACCTGGTAAGGAATATATGCCTTGTCTGTTCGGATGTTAGAATACGGTAAATACACGGCTACAATGAAGCCCTGGTAAGCCATATCAACGTTAGAATAATAATACCGCACAGGCTACCATTTAAATGTACCTGAAACCTTTACATTATAAAATATAACAGAACCCTCCCCAGAAACATGCCTTTCAGTTCGATGTTACTCTCCAGTAACTTACACGTTGTACAGTTGGCCATAGCATAAACTAAACCTGGGCAGATATTCATTTGTATTCATTTATATTTACTTATTTTAACATCTGCACATCCAGCAGCGGTTACAGACTATTATATTTAATAATGCAGCCTTCTATACATATCTGATCCGGCCAATGTCATATATATATATATATATATAATCGTATCGAATAAAAGCTAGGCTATATATAGGCTAAATATTTTTTTTAGCCGTTCGTTATAAGCATTAGCTCTAAAGCGCAATAACAAACAATATCGTGCAAGGTGCAACATTACCACGGCTAGCCAGCATTGCACTCATGAACACACACTGACAATCTCGGCTACACCGGCCAGAAACCGCTTAATAAAACTGACAAACGGTGTTTCAATGCGACATGTCCCCTGCAGATATCTGACTCCAGAAGCGGCCAAAGCTGAGTGAGTGTCGTTTCACTAGACTAGAGCGCCCCCCTCCCCCCCCTTTATTTTTTCATACACATTTTGCTTCAGTTTAAAAAAAGTTAAGTACATATTGAGAAATATTCATTATACATGCTTTAAGCAAGTTAACGTATTCTCACTGTTTTGCAGTAAATATATAACAATAAACACATTTTATAAATGTAAAAGAAAGAAAGAAAGAAAGAGAAAGAAAGAAAGAAAGAAAGAAAGAAAGAAAAAAGAAAGAAAGAAAAAGAAAGAAAAAAGGAATACGAAAACAAAGTCAAAAGGAAAGAAAGAAAGAAATGTGTCACCCTTGGAAGTCAATAAAATAAGAAACCTTAGACATACTTAATCACTTAATGAGTTACTTAATTAGTAAGTGTGACACACTGTTAGAGGATAGAAGGCTTCACAAAGATGTCGTCGTGACAAATAACCCTGCCACCACCGTACCATCGAGCAGCAAAAACAAAACAATTAATACAACAACAACAACAACAACAACCAACAATAATAATAATAATAATAATAATAATAATAATAATAATAATAATAATAATAATAATAATAAAATTAGTTGCTTCCTGCTTTTATTCCACAGCATGAACTTGCATCGCCACCCCCCTCCTCTCTCTCTCTCTCTCTCTTCTCTCTCTCTCTCTCTCTCTCTCTCTCTCTCTCTCTCTCTCTCTCTCTCTCTCTCTCTCTCTCTCTCTCTCTCTCTCTCTCTCCTCGCCGTCCTTCTCTGCATTTTGTTTGTTCGTCTGCTTTCCGATCATTTGCGAAAAGAAAAGAAATATGGACAAATAAAATTAAACTTTCTGCCCGCTGCATTTGAAACAACAGGTGTCATGATGATTGTATACGTGCGGTCCGGCTTTGATCCATCTCAGGCGTTACCTCCTCGCCTCTTTCACATGCAAATCCGGCTTTCCTTTGATTATACCAGGGAAGGAGAAATCTATCCTGACCCAGGTCTGTCTGTCTGTCAGCTTGCCCTTGAATTTTTTAATGTCTTATTGTATTGAATTTGGTTTTCCGTCCATAGCACAAACAAGATGTTGGTATAACACGATTCGGAGTGCTCGCTATGTGTCAAACGAGCAGAATGTGTTGCATTAGAAACAGCTTGTCTTTAAACGCCTGATCAAGGGCAGCTCACGATATTATTATTGTTATTGTTACTATTATAATTATTATTATGGAGACACACAGTTTTAGACTGAAATAGTATCTACCGATATAGCGATCAATCTATTGTATGGGAAGGTATCTTATCATATCTTATATGGATATATTTAATTTATATTTAATATATGTTATATCTGTAACCTGATCTTTAAAATTTAACCCATTGGTCGCTGGCGTCACCGTTTCCCGAAGACCTTGTCTTTGCTAGTGCGACAGATACTTGGTGTTTACAGTAGTGAAAACCCAATTAAAACAAGACGGTACAAGCAGGGACACCCTCGCCAGCGTCTCGCTAGAACACCTCTTCTTCTTCTTCTTCTTCTTCTTCTTCTTCTTCTTCTTCTTCTTCTTCTTCTTCTTCTTCTTCTTCTTCTTCTGTGATAAGATCACTCATTAAGGAGATGACACGTGGTGAATTTAGCTGTACATGTGATACCCATTCTTAAGATACAATTATAACCCACAGTGCAAACGAACCCATTTCAAAGGTGTATTAATGGTCTGGACACTGTGGAATGATCAATTCACGAGTTTACGGTTTACTGGTTTTGCTAGTTTACGCACATGGCTCGTTTGAGATTGTATGTCGGGGAAAGATTTGTGCCATGATGCTATTTTGCAGAATATGAAACACTCACACACACACACACACACACACACACACACACACACACACACACACACACACACACACACTACACACACACACACACACACACACACACACACACACACACACACACACACATATATATATATAAAATAATGTGGAAATGTGTGTGTGTTTCATATTCTGCAAAATCACATTATAAGTTTACAGAACACATTATTAGAGTTGATGGTTCAGACATTAATACCAGTTTTATTATATTATATTATATTATATTATATTAGTCAGGAGCAAGGGCGCTGGATCTAAGGAACTAGGCAGCACCCCTTGGCTTTACCTGGCTTCCATCATATACAGGGGTTACGGTTTTGTTCAATGGCTTTCAGCACCCCCAGATTTGTTCCAGTGCCACTGGTCAGTAGCATAATTCCTGCAACAATAATGTTCTTTTTCCCTTTTACAATAAAATAATGGGTTTGGGTGAGGTTTGTAAATGTGGCTAA
Source organism: Polyodon spathula (assembly GCF_017654505.1). NCBI lineage: Eukaryota > Metazoa > Chordata > Actinopteri > Acipenseriformes > Polyodontidae > Polyodon > Polyodon spathula. The sequence goes on along the minus strand of NC_054547.1, from coordinate 1,503,654 downwards.
ATACTCAATAACTGTAAGACTGTTGAATCTCCCCGTCTATCTATCTACTTGAATAGATATATATTCCAAATAGTATTAATATTGTGAGTACAAATACTTACCAGCCTCATTATGTGTAAGAAAGGGTTTAAACAAATACAGTAAA